>NC_091333.1:18277535-18392535 GCF_038502225.1 Cherax quadricarinatus
AGAAAAGTGGTTTTTAGAAAAATGATTTTTTAATAAATGTTGGTTACTTTTTTTAGAAATTGAGACACATGTGCAACATCTGGGTATCTTTATTGTAGACGTTTCACCATCCAGTGGCTTTATCAATACAAATTCCAGGACATAGCTTGAAGACAGGAGAACTATGTACAGAAGATGAGGTAATCAGTCCCTCAACCTAGCAGTAGGTGCGAAGAGCACCGTAGTCGTGGAGATTCTGAAGCAGAAGCAAGGCGCCTGATGCTTATATAGTAACGTCAGGTGGAAATGGGACAGGAAGCAGACGAAGGCATAGTCACTGGTAGGCGGGATTCCCCAGTGGAAGTAGGTCCTACCCAAAGAGATGGGTTAGTTGTAGTAGTAGTTGTCGTAGTCGTGAAGGTTATGTACATGTCCTCAGAATCAAGATTCCATGATGTTGCAGTGTCTGACAGGTTGTACAAGAATGGTATACAATACCGATGGTGCTCTTCGCACCTACTGCTAGGTTGAGGGACTGATTACCTCATCTTCTGTACATAGTTCTCCTGTCTTCAAGTTATGTCCTGGAATTTGTATTGATAAAGCCACTGGATGGTGAAACGTCTACAATAAAGATACCCAGATGTTGCACATGTGTCTCAATTTCATCTTGTTGGTATTGTATACCATTCCTGTACTACTTTTTTTAGATAAATCCTGTCATTAAAACAATGACAGTTTCAGCAAAGTGTTTCAAAGTAAATATTCTTATGAGAGTCACAAGGTACAGTGAATGAAGACTTGTCCACATGAGTACGGTAGAGTTGACTCATAAGCTACATAGCACTGGATCAGCTCTATTTACTAATTTTGACCCAAGCTACTGCCATGATTGCCACTTTTCAGCTGTGTGTTGCCATGATTATTAATTCACAGCCCTGGTCACCAATTTTCTGCAATGTGAATGATGTGGGGCAATGTTTCTTGCCACAGTGTCTGAACTCTGATCTTACATGTTCTTTCAACCCCACACAGCAAATATGAAAAACCTAGGAGATTTTTTTAACTCCCCAACATTGATGCATTTGAAAATGTCTTTACAACTATTGTTATGATGCATAAATGTTGAGCCAATAATGTGGTGCTAAGTGGATGGGAAGGTGGTATTATCAATTGCACCATAAATATTCTGGCAAAATAGGTACATATATCCATCGCCCTTAACCAACCTTCTCTTGGCCTCATATACTGCTTCTCACAATTTTTTTTTTTGGTTGTTACTTTAAACGCAGATCTGTTGTATGGTCATTCGATGTACTGCAAAAGAGTTCCTACATGCTTGGTACACCCTGATTAAGTAAAGTGGGTTGTGATAGTATGGTTTTGATGTTCTGACACCCCCAGTTTATTATCAAGTAAATATATTGCCACATAAGAAAATATTTAATGACATGCTCTATCAGACAAATAGCAGATAAGTACACACAATGTTTGTGATGTCCTTTATGAAATTAAGCCTTGCAAATGTTTGTCAACCCCTTCACTGTAGGAAGCCCCAAAATTAAAAGGGCTGACAGTGAAGCCATTATAAAAAAAAAATCTTCCGAAATGGTAGAGAATCTTCTTCTGACAATATTATTATTATTATTATAATCAAAAAGAAGCGCTAAGCCACAAGGGCTATACAGCGCTGCAGGGTAGGGAAGGAAGCAAGGGAATTGGATGGCAGGAGGGAGGGGGGATGATCAGCAGGTTACAGAAAACAGCGGGGCAGGGGATAGTACGGGGGTAGAGGGTAGCAAGAGATACAAGTAGAAAGGGCTGAAAGTATCAGAATTTGTGAAGTAAGTCAGTCGTTGTCAAAAAGTCAATAAGAGAGTCCGGATGAAAGGTGGGTCCATCAGCGAGAAGGGAAGGTAAAGAGAGAGCAGCGGGGCGAAGACGACGACAGAGGTAAATTCTGCGTGCTCGTTGATAAAGTGGGCAGTCCAACAGAATGTGGCTGACTGATAATGGAGCTTGGCAATTCTCACAGAGAGGAGCAAGACGCCTCTCCATGAGATATCCATGAGTAAGACGAGTATGGCCAATGCGAAGACGGGAGAGAGTAGTCTCCCAACCTCGACACTGGTGATAAGAAGACGGCCAGTAACCTATACTCGGTTTAATAGACTGAAGTTTGTTGCCGAGCATAGTAGACCAACGTTGTTGCCAACGGGTGTGAAGGTGGGAAGATATTACAGCAAAATAGTCCGTACATGGAATACCTCTGTAAGAAACTGGTAGGTCATGTACTGCTGACCGCGCAGCAGTGTCTGCCTGTTCATTGCCCTGTACGTCAACATGACCAGGGACCCAACAAAAAACAATATCTTTATGCTTAGTAAAGATGCGGCGTAGCCAAAGTTGGATACGGAGGACTAAGGGGTGAGGTGTATCAAATTTTTGTATAGCCTGTAAAGCACTAAGGGAGTCTGAGACAACCACAAATGATGACACAGGCATAGATGCAATACGGATAAGTGCTGTAAGGATGGCATATAATTCAGCAGTAAAAATACTAGCTGAAGATAGTAAATGCCCTTGTACGACGCTGTCCGGAAACACTGCTGCGAATCCTACGCCGTCAGAAGACTTAGAGCCATCTGTGTACACAGCAATGGCATGAGAATGAGAGTGAAAGTGGTCAAGAAAAAGAGAGCGGGAAGCGACCGTAGACAGTTGGGCTTTCGAGCAAGGGAGGGAGAAAGAACAGACTCGAACAGCTGGGACCTCCCAGGGGGGTAGGGAAAAGTGAGATGCTACATGTACATAGAAAGGTGGTAGTTGAAGAGAAGACAAGAGCGAATGAAGGCGAAGAGAGAAGGGACGGAGTAAGCAGGGGCGGCGAACAAATAAAGAATGTCTACTAATATCAGTGACCATTCTATAAATGGAAGGATTGCGGAGATCATGAGAGCGTACATAGTAGCGCAGGCAATGGGCATCACGGCGATCGGATAAGGATGGAACGTTCGCTTCTGCATAGAGGCTTTCGACAGGGGAAGAGCGAAAAGCACCAAGGCATAAACGTAATCCTTGGTGATGAATGGGGTTAAGGCTAGAGAGAGTAGCAGGAGATGCCGCTGAATAGATCTGGTCACCATAATCAAGTTTCGATAAAATAAGGGTGGAATGTAGGTGAAGGAGGGTTCGACGATCAGCTCCCCACGAAAGATGAGCAAGGGTTTTAAGAAGGTTCAGCCGGCTGTGACAAGTTGCCTTCAGAGAGGTAATGTGAGGTTTCCAGGATAACCTACGATCAAAGAGGAGGCCCAGAAACTTGACTGTATCACGTTCAGGGATACGTGAGCCATAGAGGTACAAAGGATGATCAGAGATGACAGAGCGTCTAGTGAAAGTGATTTGGTGGGTTTTAGTGCTGGAAAATTTAAACCCATGTGTGGTGGCCCAATTGGAAACACGGTCGACTGCATGCTGGAGAGAAACTGTAAGGAGGTGACAGTCAGCGCCTGCACAGGCAATAGCAAAGTCATCAACATAGAGTGATGACCAAATATTTGATGGAAGACTAGAGGCCAAATCATTAATAGCAAGGAGAAAAAGTGTTGTGCTCAGAACACATCCCTGGGGGACACCTTCAGCTTGGACAAAGTCCGGGGAGAGCACATTATTAACCCGAACACGGAAATGCCTGTCAGTTAAAAAGTTCTTAAGGAAGGATGGTAGATTGCCTCGAAGGCCTAAGGAGTGGGCTTGGGCTAAAATATTATACCTCCAAGTTGTGTCATATGCCTTCTCAAGGTCAAAAAATATGGCAATAACTGAGTGGTTATTCGCAAAGGCATTACGAACATACGTATCCAAGCGCAGTAAGGGGTCTATGGTAGAACGTCCCTTACGAAAGCCATATTGACGAGTGGAGAGACTGTTGTGTGTCTCTAAATACCACACTAAACGTCTATTTACTAGACGTTCCATTACTTTGCAAACTGCACTGGTAAGAGCAATGGGACGATAGTGGGAGGTTTCATGTCCCGTAGTGCCTGGTTTGCGGAAAGGGAGAACAATGGCGGATTTCCACAGCTGTGGAAGAACTCCTTGTGACCAAATAAGATTGTAAAGGTGTAATAGGACTGCAAGGGCTGACTGATGTAAATGTTGTAGCATACGAATATGAATGTCGTCGGGCCCAGCTGCCGATGATCGACAAGCTGAGAGTGTTGCCTCCAGTTCTTGAAGTGTAAAAGGCACATTATACTGTTCTTCTCTGAGAGAAGAAAAGTCCAAGGGTGCTAACTCTCTGGCAGACTTTGAGGAAAGAAATGAGGGGCATAGATGGAGTCCCTGAGAAATACGGACCAGATGATTGCCAATTTCATTGGCAACATCTAGTGGGTTTGCTATATCAACACCGGCAACCCGCAGAACAGGAGCCGGGTCAGGAGAATATTTACCACTCAGTTTTCGTACTTTTTTCCAGACTGCACTCATAGAGGAAGCAGAGGTGATGGTGGAGACATAATCTCGCCAGCAAGTGCGTTTAGCGTCACGGATGACACGGCGAGCGATCGCACGCTTCTGTTTAAAATCAAGGAGTCGCTCTGTGGTTCTATTGTACCGGTACCTGCCCCATGCAGCGCGTTTCAAACGTACTGCACGAGCACAAGCAGGAGACCACCAAGGCACGCATTTCTGAGAATGCCTGCCCGAAGTTTGGGGTATAGAATGAGAAGCTGCGGTGAAAACGGAGGACGAGAAGAGGTGTAAAAGCTCATCGATGGAGGACGAAGAAGGAACCTCTTTAAAAACAGTCAGGTGTGAGTAAAGGTTCCAATTTGCCCGATTAAATTGCCAGCGTGGGGTGCGAAGAGGTGGCGAATATGAAGGGGAAGTAAGAATGATTGGGAAATGATCACTGTCATGTAAGTCCGGGAGAACAGACCAAGTAAAGTCTAATGCGGCGGAGGAAGAGCAAACTGAGAGATCGATGCAAGAGAGAGTATGAGTCCGAGGATCAAAATGGGTGTGAGTACCTGTATTTAAAACATGGAGGGGGTGGGTGGCAAGAAAAGCCTCTAACTGAATTCCACGGGAATCACAGTGAGACCCTCCCCAGAGGAAATGGTGGGCATTAAAATCACCAAGTAACAGAATCGGTGGCGGTAATGACGAAACAAGGAAGGCAAAATCCGGAATAGATAATGCCCGAGAAGGAGAGAGATATAAAGAACAGAGCGTATACCACCTATGTAAGTGGATACGGGCTGCTGTGTAATGCAGCGAAGTATGAACAAATAGCTGATGGTACGGAATATCAGTGCGGAGAAGAAGGGCACTTTCATTAAAGGTCCCATCAGGAAAAGGATCTGAAGAATACAATAAATTATAGCCTGAGATGTGAGAAATAACAGCAGAGTGTAATTTTGGTTCCTGTAAGCAAACACCAACAGGGGCAAACTGGGAGAGTAACATCTGAAGCTCACCCCGATTACCCCTGAGGCCGCGTATATTCCACTGTAAAAAGGCCATGATTGGCAATGATAAAGATACTTGAAATCCGCAGGTAAGGGTTCCTACGGACTAGAAGGGTTAGAAAAGTCCACATGCGGAGGCAGTGGAAAATGTTCAAGCAGCGAAGGAACGGTGCGCTGTGAAGAAAGGAGTTGCGCAGATGGAGCAGAGGAGAGAGGAAGAGCGGAAGGTGGATCAGTGTCCATTGATGGTTTGGTCTCTGCAATATATTCAGAGATTGCTTCAAGTGTTTCGGAATTCAGAGATGTCGTATGGGAGACAATATTGGGAATGGTAGGGGGAGGATGAGTAAAGATTGGAACTGTATTGGACTGTACCAAGGTAGGGGGGGGCGAAAGGGTGGAGGGAACTGGAGAAGCGTGGCAGGGGACAGAAGAGACAGGAACCTGGGAGGTGGCAGAAGAGGAAGAAACTTGGGAGGGAACAGGGGAGGAAGGTACATTACGAGGAGGAGGGTGAACCTCTGCACTTGTAACTGAGCCAGTGAGAGGGGAAGAACTAGGGACAGAGACAGGGAGGGTAAAATGAGGAGGTGGAAGATGGGTAGGAGGTGTTACCGGACCTTTTTTTGACTTTTGAGAAGTAGAGGGACGATTGGGAAGAGGTGTCGTACGAGGTCTCGTCGATACTGAGGCTTGTAAGAGAGAACTCGAAGAAGCGAGATTAGACTGAGGCGTTGAAGTAGGGACGTCTGAGCCGAGGACAGCAAAAGGATTAGATACAGGAGTGATTATGGGAGAGGTAACCACAGAGGTGGGTGTAGAAGATGGGATACCAGAAGTGGGGGGACGTTTTGAAACACGGGAATAAGAAACACGTGGGAGTCTCCCTTGGAGGCGGAGATGAGAAACTGCCATGGCATAAGGGAGACCTTCTGTCTCTTTGAGGTAACGGATTTCCCGCTCGTTTAAATAGACCTGACAACGGCGAGAGTACGAAGGGTGAGCCTCATGACAGTTAAGGCAAGAGGGAGATCGATTGCAAGACGTATTAGAATGGTCATCGGCACCACAGACTGGGCATTCGGCGATAGATCTGCAATATTTCGCTGGATGGCCAAATCGCCAGCAATTTCTACACTGTTGTGGTGTAGGGATCACCTTTCGAACTTGTAACCGATGTCCTGCTATATAAACGGAGGATGGGAGTTCTCGGCTGTCAAAAGTTAAACGAGCCACATTGCTAGGGTATCGTCTCCGCCCACGGGCAGGAAGAACGTAAGTGTCTACCTTGAGGATTGGGAGATCTTGGAGTTCCAGCTGTTCTAGAATGTCGGTGCCACATGTCTGGAAATTTTGTTGAACTATGGTATGGGGCAGAATAACGGTACCACTACAAGAATTGAGGGAATGATGTTTTTCAAGGGTGACAGGAACAGTATCTATATGGGTAAGACGAGAGAGCTCACGAGCCTGGGTAGCATTCTGTACGGTAATGATGCGCGTACCGCTCTTAAGAGCATGAAAAGAAATATCTTTACCAACATGGCGTAGGAGTGCCTTGCCAATACTATGGTCAGAAAGATAGGCAGTAGAGGAAGTTGGTCGTAAAGTGAAGAATTTAGTCCACTGTTCAGTCTGAAACTGAGCGTGGAAAGGTAGTGAAGGACGTGTCGATCGTTTCTGAGAAGAACGAGAAGGTGAAGGTGGAGAAGTATCATCAGCAGGTAATTGTCGTTGACGTTTAGGCGTGGGACCAGAGTTGGTCCGACGTGGAACGGGTCGGCGATTTGAAAATTGCCGCACCGTAGAGGGAGAGGCCGGAAGCATAGTCAGAGGAGAGCGAAGGTCTGATAAATCGAAGGAGTCAGTCGAGGCCTCAGTACCTGAAGCGGGTGAGGAAACAGCACCGGCAATAGGTACAGAGGCATGAGGAATGTCTGAAGAGTGGTCCAAAGACGAGGCGGGGTCAGAACGGGGTGCGGTATCAAGAAGGGGCCCGGGGGTACCAGGTTCATGGACTAGGGCTGCCATGGTTAGGTTACTTCTTTCTTTTTGTTTTTAAGAAAAAAAAAGAAAGAAGAAAAGAAAATAAAAATAAAAAAAAGAAAAAAAAAGGGGGGACCGGGGAGGGATAGTTCCTAGGAGGGATGAAAGGGCCAGAAATCTCCCTCCGCGCCCAAGAGGACTCGACACCGCTAGTAGCGCAGATGCAGCATGGAACCCGTGCCATACCCTACCCTTCATGCCAGTAAACCAGCAATCTGGGATAGCAACCTCACATCTGCCGAGCTACCTCGGTGGACAAAAGAGAGGGCGGCCGGATATCCGCCACAAAGCATACCTCCTTCAGCCACCACCCCCGGAATCCGAAAGGTGGCTTCCAGAGCTACACCCGTCGCCCAAAAGACACCCAAAGCTACTCCGGGATACCGGAGAGGGATCGGGACATCCCTAGGCAATCCAGATTCCACGGCAAACTACGCCACCGCCAAGAAACCTCAACGGAATGGGATGGACCCCGGTGTCCTTTCTCCTACCTAGGAACTAGCGCGCCTGTGGGAGAAATCCCAAAGGACAAAAAGAGGAAGGGCAAAAGGGAGGAGTGGGGAGGAGGAGGAGGAAAGGAAAAAGGGGAGGATGGGGAGGATGGGATAGGGGAGGGGAGATTGGGGGGTAATTAGGTTCGGTCTGAGGAAGAAGACCGATAGGTCTAATTCCTCAGACCAAGAGCCTCTTCACCACGCCAAGGAGCCCCCCTTGAAGAGGTCTTCTGACAATAACAATACCAAAAATACAAAATTCAATGGAAAACTTATGGAATTATGCAGGCACAAATTTAGTGGTGTGGATGCAATTTCTACAGCAACGACTTTGCCTACTTTGAGTCCTATTTTAAGCCAGTTCCATTGCTCAATTCAACAATTTTTAGCTATTTCTTTTGATTATTTTGTTGAATGATGATGAGAAATGGCCATTCAACTATAAAACTACCTAATAAAGAGCACAGAAGTTGGTAATTTGGCTAATTTTACACAAAACACTGAAGACATTCCAGGCACTATAACTACATTTCCTCTGTTCGTTAATCATCTCATCGGGCCTCTACTATGTTACATTTGCCCTCCACTTTGAATTCATCACAAAAAAAATATTTACCCTATTTTTGAATAAATATAACCAGGAATGATTGATGATAGTTTATAGCAAGCAGCCTAATAATTGAAGCAGGTCTAGTAAAAAAATCATAAAACATATTGTGGGGGGGAGGCTTATCCATTCTCAGGAAAACTGTCAAAACTCGCATATTTCTGTTGCAGTAGTAAGTCTTTATTTTATCAAATTATACCAAGAAACAGCCAATAAAACTATAAAATCATCCTATAAAGCATTTCAAGTCCCTATTTTAAAACAAACACAAGGTCAGAAGTTTGCTTTGCCAATCATGCAACACATGGGGCAGTTCTTTTATACTGTGGACATTCATCACACTCATTTTCTCAAGTCTAGGCCAAAATTTACGCTTACAACTTATCTGAGGAAGCCGAGTTCAAAATGTAGATTTGTGTAAATGACCCTGGCGTCAGTAACTTAGATTTATGTAAGAAACATACAGCCTCTCGTCACTTAACCCTTAAACTGTCCAAACATAGATCTACGTTCAGGAATTTTATTTTTTCTTTTCTTTAAATAAAAGTGCTTTTTTTCTACATGTTATAGGATAAAAAAAAAAATTTAGGGTCAGTACTTGCCAAGATATAAGCCCGTGAAGTTGGCGCTGGATGCTCACCTGACAGCAACACTGACTCCTGCAGCATGCAGAAGTGTTGCCTATATACCTTTTTTCTTGTTTTTATTTTAATTTATATATTTTTTATGTTCCGATAATTACAATTTATAATAGTTCTTGTGATTTCATAGCCAATCTTTGTTCTGACACAAATATTAGGTACTGAAATAGTACTCAAAGTCACACTCACATTGACAGGTGAGCATTTTCACCTGCCTGGGTCATTTACTATTGTCTAGAAATATATACAAAGTATTTATAGGTCCCAGCAATGTTTCAGGAACACTGGAGTATACCTTGAAGAATGGTGTTATGACAAATGTCCCTATACTGTTGACAGCGCAGTGACACTTGATAAATGGGCACTCGGGGAACCCTCCTTTGTTTTCACACAAATATGTTTGTCTGTGTCTGTCTTTCTTTCCCTGGAATTTTTAGGTTATTCAAGGACCATAACATTGCATCAATCGCATCTGCTAGAAAAATGACAGGATGGATAATGAGAACCTTCAAAACTAGGGATGCCAAGCCCATGATGACACTCTTCAGGTCACTTGTTCTATCTAGGCTGGAATATTGCTGCACACTAACAGCACCTTTCAAGGCAGGTGAAACTGCTGACCTAGAAAGTGTACAGAGAACCTTCATGGCGCGCATAACGGAGATAAAACACCTCAATTACTGGGAGTGCTTGAATTTCCTAAACCTGTACTCCCTGGAACGCAGGCGGGAGAGATACACACCTGGAAAAACCTAGAGGGACTAGTACCGAACTTGCACACGAAAATCACTCACAACGAAAGCAAAAGACTCGGCAGACGATGCAACATCCCCCCAATGAAAAGCAGGGGTGTCACTAGCATGTTAAGAGACAAAACAATAAGTGTCAGGGGCCTGAGACTGTTCAACTGCCTCCCAGCATACATAAGGGGGATTACCAATAGACCCCTGGCTGTCTTCAAGCAGGCACTGGACAAACACCTAAAGTCGGTACCTGACCAGCTGGGCTGTGGCTCGTACGTTGGATTGCGTGCAGCCAGCAGTAACAGCCTGGTTGATCAGGGTTTGATCCACCAGTAGGCCTGGTCACAGACCGGGCTGCGGGGGCGTTGACCCCCAGAACTCTCTCCAGGTAAACTCCAAGTAATTTACACCATGTATAATAACTGTACTTATGTGTACATGTGAGAGAGACAGATATATAGACAGATACAGAGATATAGACAGAGAGACAGCCAGAGACAGTCAGCCAGCCTGCCGAATACGTAAGAAATAAGGAACACTGCAGCAGGCCTACTGGCCCTTGCAAGGCAGGTCCATGTCACCCCTCCCTTCCCCCGGGCTTAGACCAATGACCCACCTAGTCAGGTCACATCCACTGAAGGAAGGAGCACAGCATCAGACCTAGGAGCACAAGCTAGTCAGGTCCAACTCACAACCACCTACACTAATTCATGTACATATTTACCTAACCTATTTTTACTCTTCCCTTAAAAGGGGAGTGTTAATGCGACATGGCATGAGTGAATCCCTGGTGTTTGCCACACTATTTGCTCTAGCTAGCACTCAATTGAACTGGTGCTCCCACAAAGTACTAGGTGGTCCCAGATTTTTTAATACTGTGCACACTGAGTGCTAAGGCCCATCCTCTCGTGTCTAGGCGACTCAGGCATATCGCTTCAATTTTGAAAGAATGAAAAATAAAACGTTGATCTACGTTTGGAGAGCTAAGAGCAAACGTATATCTACGTTTGGACAGTTTAAGGGTTAACGACAGAGTTCCATTCCTAAGACCACGTCGGTAAATGAGTTCGTCGCTAAGTGAGGAGCATACTATAATGGCAGTGGGTTTGTGTCAACCATCATGATATTGTTTTAATGTCACCTTTGCACCATTTACGTATAATATTTCTGGTAGGTATATTTTTAAATGTGTTTATGCAGTACATAATATACTGAATATTGTAATAATCAGAACAGAGGAAATTAGCTCTAATATACATTATTTAGGTGAGCATACTAGTCAGAGAGCCCATCATAAGTCCAAGTTGTTGGTAAACAAGTACATTGCTAAGTGAGGAGAGGCTGTATAAGATAGAGAAAGAGTTAAACAGAGGATCAGCTTTACATATAAACTACCTATCCTAAAAATGAAACTTAAAAAAATTCTCACTGACATTTAGTTAGCTGCTTCAAGCATTTAATAAAATTCTGTCAGTAGCTAACACTACGTAATACTGTATATTGAATGCCTTATGCAGTACAGTGGACCCCCGGTTATCGTAATTAATCCGTTCCAGAGACTGACTGAACCTGAATCTGACGATTTCCGAATTCATTGTACCCATAAGAAATAATGTAAATCCAATTAATCTGTTCCAGACACCCAAAAGTATTAACAAATATTATTTCTTTATAGATTAAATATAGGTTTACATATAGGAAATAATGAGAAATCGAGTATAAAACATTAATATCACACTTACCTTTATTGAAGAATCTTGTTGGTGTATGGAAGATGGGAGGAGAGGAGAGGGTTAGGGTGATGCTCCTCCACAAATGTTTGCACCTCACTCTACTTTGCACAAATGTCCTTAACCCTTTGACTGTTTCAGGCCCCTTTCTGAAACTGTCATTCTATGTCGCTCAATTTTTGAAAAAAAAAAAAAAAAAAAAAAAAAATTATTTTTTTCTTATGAAATGATAGAGAATCTTTTCCCGATGGTAATGACACCAAAAGTTCGAAATTTGGTCGAAAACTCATGGAATTATGCTCCCGCGAAGTTAGCAGTCTCGGCGATTTCGCCGACTTTGAGCCCTATTTTCAGCCAATTCCATTGTTCCAGTTGACCAAACTCATAGCTATTTCTTTAGAACTACATTTTATCTATCAGCTGAGTACAAGAAACCTCCCATTTACTAATTTGGACTACCCAATATGGTGGTCAGAAATTGGCAATTTGGCCAATTTCATGCAAACTAAAAAAGATGCCAATTTCAAAATAGGGTCCAGAATAAACAAGGTAGACATTCATGGCACTAAAATAACATATGCTCTGTTCATTAGTCACATCTCTAGTCCCCTCTTATATTATTATTGCTTTCTATTTTGATTTTTTATTCATACAAAAAATACGAAATTTACTGTTATGCAGACTACTGCATTATTGTAAAAATGGTATAAATAATATCAGTGCACTAGTGAAAGAATATTAGACTCCCCAGTTGATGTGTATTGGACGTGTGGTGAGATTTATTTACTCCTGAACATTGGTAAAAATCGAACATTTCCGCTACTTTGAGCTCAGTTTCAAGGTCGTTTTCATCGTCAAAGTAATGAAAATCATCTCTATTTCTGTAATATGTTTTCCATTTTATCACCTAAGACCATGAAAACGCGAATACAACGATAAATACTATATGAAAATACACCTCAAAGTCGGCGTTTTATTCCAAAAAAAAACGATCAGTTTTTTTTTTCTCATTACGCAATGTGTGCTGCAGGATTTTTTTTATGTGGTGCACACTGACCACACAGACCCATTCTCTCACATGTGGGCCTACCAGCTTTCTCCCGCTTGATTTGAAGCCGCTAGAATTATAGAGTATATATACGTCAGAAACATTGGCAAATAAGACATATTTATACGTCGAAAACAGTCAAAGGGGTTAATCTTTGAAGAAGGCACCTCCTCCCCTCTCTCTTTCTCCTCCTCTGAAGCAATTTCCTCAGCTGGTGTACATAAGAACAAACTAAATACTAAATATTTAACTTTACCAAAAAATCTCCCAATTACTAAATCTTAAAACTTCAAAACATGATGCCCAAAGTTCATACATTATTTAAATCTACCTTGTAGTACAAATACCTACCCAAAACATTACTGCCTTACACACAATTGTAGCATTCTCATACTGTAAACTACTTTCAACAACTCAGTGTTATATTCCCATAATACGATTTCAATATTTACTATTGAAACAATGACACACTAACTGTAAATGGTGTGTTGGGCTGCTCGGATGTGTTCGGGACAAATGAATATTACCGAGCTAAATGACGATCACCAAGCCAATATTTTGACGAAAAAAACGCCATTATTTCCGAATATTACGAAATCCGGGATCCACTTTTTACTTACCAAAATGTCGTAATTATATGTGGCATACATTTTGCTACAAGCAAAAAATTCATTCCAATTTCAAGAATAAAATACAGTGGACCCTCGCCTAATGATGGCATCGCATAATGTTAAATCCGCCTAGCGATACATTTGAAGGCAAAAATTTTGCCTCGACTAGGGCTAAAAAACTCGCTCAAAGCAATTAGTTCGAGACGCGTCCACGTGCGGCCTGAGCCCACCTCACTTGTTCTGTGGGTGCCAGTGTTTACAAGCCAGTCACCACGGTCGCTTCCAAGCATACAATCGGAACATTTCATATTATCACAGCCTTTTTAGTGATTGCACCTGCAAAATAAGTCACCATGGGCCCCAGGAAAGCTTCTAGTGCCAACCCAACAGCAAAAAAGGGTGAGAATTAATATAGATATGAAAAAGGAGATCATTGCTAAGTATGAAAGTGGAGTGCGTGTCTCCGAGCTGGCCAGGTTGTACACAAAACCCCAATCAACCATCGCTACTATTGTGGCCAAGAAAACGGCAATCAAGGAAGCTGTTCTTGCCAAAGGTGCAACTTTGTTTTCGAAACAGAGATCACAAGTGATAGATGATGTTGAGAGACTGTTATTGGTGTGGATAAACAAAAAACAGATAGCAGGAGATAGCATCTCTCAAACGATCATATGTGAAAAGGATAGGAAGTTGCATGAGGATTTAATTAGAAAAATGCCTGCAACTAGTGGTGATGTGAGTGAATTTAAGGCCAGCAAAGGTTGGTTTGAGAGATTTAAGAATCATAGTGGCATACATAGTGTGATAAGGCATGGTGAGGCTGCCAGTTCGGACCACAAAGCGGCTGAAAAGTATGTGCAGGAATTCAAGGAGTACATAGACAGTGAAGAACTGAAACCTGAACAAGTGTTTAATTGTGATGAAACAGGCCTGTTTTGGAAGAAAATGCCAAGCAGGACCTACATTACTCAGGAGGAAAAGGCACTCCCAGGACATAAGCCTATGAAAGACAGGCTTACTCTGTTGATGTGTGCTAATGCTAGTGGTGATTGCAAAGTGAAGCCTTTATTGGTGTATCACTCCGAAACTCCGAGTGTTCAGGAAAAACA
This sequence comes from Cherax quadricarinatus, assembly GCF_038502225.1. Classification (NCBI taxonomy): domain Eukaryota; kingdom Metazoa; phylum Arthropoda; class Malacostraca; order Decapoda; family Parastacidae; genus Cherax; species Cherax quadricarinatus. The sequence continues at coordinate 18,292,021 of NC_091333.1, forward strand.
ATGTCCTCAAGGCTAATTTGTGTGTGCTGTGGAAGGCAGGGACTTTCTATGACTGGTTACACCATGCATTTGCCCCCACTGTGAAAAATTACCTCTTGGAAAATAAATTGGACCTTAAGTGCCTCCTGGTATTAGACACTGCTCCTGGTCATCCTTCAGACGTGGCAGAGCGACTTTCTGCGGAAATGAGCTTCATTAAGGTCAAGTTTTTGCCTCCTAATACCACTCCTCTCCTGCAGCCCATGGACCAGCAGGTCATTGCAAACTTCAAAAAACTCTACACAAAAGCTATGTTCGAAAGGTGCTTTGTAGTGACCTCAGAAACTCAATCGACTCTAAGAGAGTTTTGGAGAGATCACTTTAGCATCCTCAATTGTGTAAACATTATAGGTAAGGCTTGGGAGGAAGTGACTAAGAGGACCTTGAACTCTGCTTGGAAAAAACTGTGGCCAGAATGTGTAGACAAAAGGGATTTTGAAGGGTTTGAGGCTAACCCTGGGAATCCTATGCCAGTTGAGGAATCCATTGTGGCATTGGGGAAGTCCTTGGGGTTGGAGGTTAGTGGGGAGGATGTGGAAGAGTTGGTGGAGGAGGACAATGATGAACTAACCACTGATGAGCTGCTAGATCATCTTCAACAGCAAGAGGCCACACCTGAGGAAACTGCTCCGGAGGAGGAGATAGAGAAATTGGGGAAGTTGCCTACTTCAAAGATTAAGGAAATGTGTGCAATGTGGCTTAAAGTGCAAACCTTTTTACATGAAAATCACCCTCACACAGCTATTGCAAGCCGTGCTGGTGACTATTACACTGACAATGTTGTGAAACACTTTAGGAGTCATAAAGGAACAAGAGGCACAGGCCTCTATGGACAGATATGTTGTGCAACAGAGGTCCAGTGACTCTCAAGCTGGTCCTAGTGGCATTAAAAGAAGGGAAATAACCCCGGAAAAGGACTTGCCACCTCAAGTCCTAATGGAAGGGGATTCCCCTTCTAAGCATTAACACTATCCACACTCTCCCCTCCTCCCATCCCATCAATCATCACCAGATCTTCAATAAAGGTAAGTGTCATTTAACTGTGCATGTCTTCCTCAGTTTGTATGTATTAAAATTAATATTTCATGTGGTTAAACTTTTTTTTCATACTTTGGGGTGTCAGGAACAGATTAATTTGATTTCCACTATTTCTTATGAGGAAAATTAATTCGGCTAACGATAATTTTGCCTAACGTTGAGCTCTCAGGAACAGATTTATATCGTTAGGCGAGGGTCCACTGTACATACAAATATGGGGCTCCCCACGAGCCCTCCCCAAACGTGGGGGGTCCCCACGAGCCCTCCCCAAACGTGGGGGGTCCCCACGAGCCCTCCCCAAACGTGGGGGGTCCCCACGAGCCCTCCCCAGACGGGGGGGTCCCCACGAGCCCTCCCCAGACGGGGGGGTCCCCACGAGCCCTCCCCAGACGGGGGGGTCCCCACGAGCCCTCCCCAGACGTGGGGGTCCCCACGAGCCCTCCCCAGACGTGGGGGTCCCCACGAGCCCTCCCCAGACGTGGGGGTCCCCACGAGCCCTCCCCAGACGTGGGGGTCCCCACGAGCCCTCCCCAGACGTGGGGGTCCCCACGAGCCCTCCCCAGACGTGGGGGTCCCCACGAGCCCTCCCCACACGTGGGGGGTCCCCACGAGCCCTCCCCAGACGTGGGGGTCCCCACGAGCCCTCCCCAGACGTGGGGGTCCCCACGAGCCCTCCCCAGACGTGGGGGTCCCCACGAGCCCTCCCCAGACGTGGGGGTCCCCACGAGCCCTCCCCCTCCCCAGACGTGGGGCTCCCCACGAGCCCTCCCCAGACGTGGGGCTCCCCACGAGCCCTCCCCAGACGTGGGGGTCCCCACGAGCCCTCCCCAGACGTGGGGGTCCCCACGAGCCCTCCCCAGACGTGGGGGTCCCCACGAGCCCTCCCCAGACGTGGGGGTCCCCACGAGCCCTCCCCAGACGTGGGGGTCCCCACGAGCCCTCCCCAGACGTGGGGGTCCCCACGAGCCCTCCCCAGACGTGGGGGTCCCCACGAGCCCTCCCCAGACGTGGGGGTCCCCACGAGCCCTCCCCAGACGTGGGGGTCCCCACGAGCCCTCCCCAGACGTGGGGATCCCCACGAGCCCTCCCCAGACGTGGGGATCCCCACGAGCCCTCCCCAGACGTGGGGATCCCCACGAGCCCTCCCCAGACGTGGGGATCCCCACGAGCCCTCCCCAGACGTGGGGATCCCCACGAGCCCTCCCCAGACGTGGGGATCCCCACGAGCCCTCCCCAGACGTGGGGATCCCCACGAGCCCTCCCAGACGTGGGGATCCCCACGAGCCCTCCCCAGACGTGGGGATCCCCACGAGCCCTCCCCAGACGTGGGGATCCCCACGAGCCCTCCCCAGACGTGGGGATCCCCACGAGCCCTCCCCAGACGTGGGGATCCCCACGAGCCCTCCCCAGACGTGGGGATCCCCACGAGCCCTCCCCAGACGTGGGGATCCCCGAGCCCTCCCCAGACGTGGGGATCCCCACGAGCCCTCCCCAGACGTGGGGATCCCCACGAGCCCTCCCCAGAGGTGGGGATCCCCACGAGCCCTCCCCAGAGGTGGGGATCCCCACGAGCCCTCTCCAGACGTGGGGATCCCCACGAGCCCTCCCCCGACGTGGGGATCCCCACGAGCCCTCCCCAGACGTGGGGATCCCCACGAGCCCTCCCCAGACGTGGGGATCCCCACGAGCCCTCTCCAGACGTGGGGATCCCCACGAGCCCTCCCCAGACGTGGGGATCCCCACGAGCCCTCCCCAGACGTGGGGATCCCCCCGAGCCCTCCCCAGACGTGGGGATCCCCACGAGCCCTCCCCAGACGTGGGGATCCCCACGAGCCCTCCCCAGACGTGGGGATCCCCACGAGCCCTCCCCAGACGTGGGGATCCCCACGAGCCCTCCCCAGACGTGGGGATCCCCACGAGCCCTCCCCAGACGTGGGGATCCCCACGAGCCCTCCCCAGACGTGGGGATCCCCACGAGCCCTCCCCAGACGTGGGGATCCCCACGAGCCCTCCCCAGACGTGGGGATCCCCACGAGCCCTCCCCAGACGTGGGGATCCCCACGAGTCCTCCCCAGACGTGGGGATCCCCACGAGCCCTCCCCAGACGTGGGGATCCCCACGAGCCCTCCCCAGACGTGGGGTTCCCCACGAGTCCTCCCCAGACGTGGGGATCCCCACGAGTCCTCCCCAGACGTGGGGATCCCCACGAGTCCTCCCCAGACGTGGGGCTCCCCACCAGTCCTCCCCAGACGTGGGGATCCCCACGAGTCCTCCCCAGACGTGGGGATCCCCACGAGTCCTCCCCAAACCTCGGGATCCCCACGAGTCCTCCCCAAACGTGGGGATCCCCACGAGTCCTCCCCAAACGTGGGGATCCCCACGAGTCCTCCCCAAACGTGGGGCTCCCCACGAGTCCTCCCCAAACGTGGGGATCCCCACGAGTCCTCCCCAAAAGGTGGGGATCCCCACGAGTTCTCCCCAAATGTGGGGATCCCCACGAGTCCTCCCCAAACGTGGGGATCCCCACGAGTCCTCCCCAAACGGGGGGATCCCCACGAGTCCGCCCCCAACGTGGGGATCCCCACGAGTCCTCCCCAACCGTGGGGATCCCCACGAGTCCTCCCCAAACGTGGGGATCCCCACGAGTCCTCCCCAAACGTGGGGATCCCCACGAGTCCTCCCCAAACGTGGGGATCCCCACGAGTCCTCCCCAAAAGGTGGGGATCCCCACGAGTCCTCCCCAAACGTGGGGATCTCCACAAGTCTTCACCAAATATGGGGATCCCAACTGTTCAAGCAACTTGTGTAGAAAAAAAAGCTTCTCACATGTTGTCACCATGAAGAGTTAACAAATCCACTGAATCTTCCACCTACCCATCGACACTTAAGACAGCAAGGGTCACCCTGATCCTCAAAGGAGGTGATCCAATTGAATTGAACAACTATAGGCCTTTATAAAACTTGCCCCTACTATCTAAAATCTTCAAAAAATTAATTCACAAACAAGTCTACTCCTACTTAGTATCCCACAACATACTCAACCCCTGTTAGTTTGGACCGAGACCAAAAAAAAGTACTAATGATGCTATTATACATATGCTTGAAATAATATATTCTGCACGCGAGAAAACAAATTTCCCGTGACTCATCATAGACTTATGAAAAGCTTTTGATACAGATGGCTATGACCTATTGCACCTATTACGGGATCAGAGGACACACTCTCAATTACCTAAAATCTAATGTATGTATACACAAATGGAGCTAGCTCCATTACATAACCTGTTCTTGTTGGAGTCCCACAAGGGAGCATTCTTGGCCAACTTCTCTTTCTCATTTATATCAATGACCACTCAAATGTATCTAATCTCCCTAAACCCATTTTATTAGCAGATGACACTACTTATGTCTTCTCTCGAACTGCTAAAAATATCTACTTGGATGACTACCAACAAACTTACTCTCAATATAAACAAAACCTATTTCATGCTATTTGGAAATAGCTTCAAATGTACAGCTAAACATATTGATAAATGGTTCACTCATTTCTAGAGAGACGGAGGCCAAATTTCTAGGTCTCCACCTTGACTGCAGTCTCAAATTTCAGACACACATACAGCAAATTTCCAAGAAAGTCTCCAAAACAGTAGGGATCCTTTCAAAGATTTAGTACTACGTATATACCCCTGTGAGGGAAAAGTTCAATAGATAGGAGTAGTGATATAGTAACAATAGTTTCATTGCCGGCTACTAGTTAAGGTAGGGCAAGTCAAGCTCCCGCCTTTCTTCCCCCTCCCCGAAAATGATAGTTTCATTGCCGGCTACTAGTTAAGGTAGGGTCAGTCTAGCTCCCGCTATCCCTTCCCCTCCCTCTTCCCCCCCGGAAAGGTGACGTGTGGGGCTCTGGTCAAACAGTAAATCACTAGACTCACAGCTCCCAACACTACTCTTGGATGACGGTGAGGGTCACCTGTCAATCAACGAGAAGAACAGGAGAAGGACTAACGTCCAGAGACTTCCCCATTTTGCATTTAAGTACCTGTGCACCTGTATGAAATTGCAGGACGTAACCCCACATCATTGCAGCGGTAAAGAACCTGCTTTCCTGTCATCGGGAGAGATTACTCACTGGTATACTGTGAAGAACTAGCCAGTGGATGGTCACCAACACATGCGACCCCCCCCACCCCATCATCAGCAACAGCTACGATTTCAACAACTGTCACCAACATCAGACACCCCTGTAGATATTAGCGTTGAGTTCAAATGTTATTTTATTCATTTCATTTTTCATTTTTCTTTCAAATAGGATATACCTTTCATGTTTTATTGTTTTATGTTTGATTTAATAAATAATAAAGTGTTTATCTTTGTGAATTATTATTTCTTTTTCTATTCATTAATTTTCCTGAGGAGGAGCCAGCCTGAGTAATACTGTCTGAAGTTGTTACAGGGCTGAGTAAGCCTTCACAAGTGGAGACCTTGCCAGGATCAACTCTACTGAATCAAGATTCAACTCCATCTCGAATCTACCATTGGAACTTCAACGCCGCATACCACAGACGGTTACCACCAGCCATGAGTAATCATTCTCTATGGTAGGACTACGGTACAGGTATTTAAAAGATTTGGTGATTGTTATAGTCTCAATTTATTGTAAGTCAAGTCAGGCAGGATATAATAGTTAATTCTGCCACTTTTTCATGTGAGCTTGAAACACTTTGGAGGATTAGACTCTAGGGACCCGAGATTTTCCAGTGACAACTTGTTTCATTGAGCTCTTTATTATATCAAGGGAACTGTCATAGGACACTCTTGATTTGTTGGTGAGAAGATTGGATGGTCAAGTGACCCCATTCTACTTACTGTTTGCTCGGAGCCAGCATAGAACCCTTCGTTTTCATTAATACATATTGTTTAATTGAAGCAGGGATTGAGCCCTCTGGTTTATTTACAGTTTGAGCGGAGCAGGAATTGAACCCTCCGTTTTCTTTAATACCCGTTTCATTTCCCCTGATAGTTTAAGTTATTCTTGCAAGTATGGATGAATACCAGTTTTGGATGAATGCTGGAAGTAAGTTAGGAATAACAGGGAAAAATTTAGAATCTTTCATTAGTGCTAAGATCCAGGAAAGACTTGAAAGAGAGAGAATTGAGAGAGAAGAAAGACAGTTAGAAAGGGAAAGAGAAGAGAATAAGGAAAGAGAGAGAATCGAAAGAGAAGAGAAAAAGGAGAGAGAGAGAAATCCGAGAAAGATAGTTAGAAAGAGAGCGAGAAGACCAAAAAGAGCGTGATGGACTTGATCGTGAGGAAAGAGCTCGGGAACGTGAGGAACAAGCTAAGATACGTGAAGAACAAGTTAAATTAAGAGAACTTGAGGAAAGAGAAAAGGATCGCGAGCTCGAAAAATCTCGCCTTGAATTAGAGAATAAAAAGTTAACTTTTACACAACAACAATTAGAGGAAGGAGTAATGGAACAACGTGCAGTCAGTGCACATATTCCAACACCTAATTTACCTCCCTTCACAGAGGGGGAAGACATAACTTCTTACATTATCAGGTTTGAAAATACCGCAACCCTCTGTGAATGGCCTGCTGACACCTGGGCTACCAGGTTAGGAATGTTATTTTCTGGTACAGCCTTGAATATCTATGCAACTTTGTCGCAGGATGTCATATGTAATTATAACCTACTGAAAAAGGCAATCCTTAAAGCATATAAAAAAACCACTAATTCTTACAGGAAAGATTTCAGGTATGCCACCTTACAGCCTGGCCAGAACTTTCAACAGTTACAGGTAACACTCTTTCGTTTGTTCGACTTTTGGATAGAGAGTTCAGGAATTGATCACAGTTATGAATCTCTTCGAGACTTCATGGTTGCTGACCAGTTCCTGACAGCTCTTCCTCACCAGATACGAACATTCATTAGAGAACGTAACCTGATTAAAGCTGAAGAAGTTGCTGAGGCTGCTGACCTGTATGCTGAGGCTCACAATTCCTATAAAGACCTAAAGGGATCGAACACTAAGGGCAAGGATTCATCAGACCTTAAGAAATCAAAGCCTCTAGTGGAAAGTAAAATGACTTCTTTTATTCCTGTTTGTCATTTGTGTGGTGTTAAGGGACATAAACGTCCAGATTGTCCTAAGAAGGTCCAAAAAGTTGGAAGATGTTTTAAAGACTGTAATGACCAAGCACCCTTCTGTTCAGGAACAGTTAATGGACTTAATGTATCTACCATTTTACGAGACACTGGATGCACATGTATAGTAATTTCTGATAAGCTGTTCCCTAATCTTAAAGAAACTCATTCCTCTGCTATACTTTCAGACTACTTGAGCAGTACAGACACTTTTCCTACCATCCGTTGTTACATTAGGTCTAAATGGTTCACAGGTTGGTCTGAAGCCGTACTAGCTCCCATCACTTCTTGCTCCGTACTAATAGGTAATGTTAAAGGTGCCATTCTTCCTTCTGAGGTTGACCTTTCATCACCAAAGATGGATATAAGTGTTTCAGATCCTCTTTTTGTAGAGTCGGAGAAGCCCCTCGAAAGTTCAGATGAGACAATGTCTTGTGAGATTCATGTGGGATTAAAAACCAGTGATGCTACTCTCGAAAGCGAGGTAGTAGGATCACCGGTTCACTTGTTAGATGAAAATGAAGGTATCACCTCCGATACCATAAATGTCTTGACTAGGGCTCAGACCAAAGCCCATGCTTCCCCTACTGTCCATCCTTTGATTTTCCCTGACTTTAAGCCTTTAGATATATCGAAGGACTCCTTTGTCAATTTACAACGTAATTGCCCTTCTCTTCAGAATTGCCATAATGCTGCTAAACAAAATCAAGTGATCCAAAGGAAAAACTTTTCATATAAATTTGAATATATAAAAGGTATCTTGTACAAGTCAGTATTCAAATTAAATTCAGATGAGACAGACTATTCCATCTTAGTTGTTCCAAGTCAATGCAGAGAGACTGTTCTTAAAATGGCTCATGACCTGCCAGTGGCCGGACATTTCTCGCATCGTAAAACTTTAAATAAAATTAGGGAAACCTATTTTTGGCCTAAAATGCCCTCAGATGTCGCTACTTATTGTAGATCGTGTAAAGTTTGCCAACTGTCATCCTCCCGAGGTACCAGGCGAGTACCTATGGTCAAAATGCCTATCTTTACGGTACCGTTTGAAAGAGTAGCTACTGACATCGTTGGTCCTTTATCTCCACTTTCATCTGGGGGACATAGATATATATTAACATTAGTTGATTATGCTTCGAGTTTCCCTGAAGCCGTTCCCTTAAAGACCATAACTACTACAGAGGTGGCTGAAGCCCTTTTGTCCATCTTCTCCAGAGTGGGCATCCCTAGAGAAATTTTGTCTGACCGTGGGACACAATTCACATCTGACTTAATGCAACATCTATACCAACTTCTGGGAGTGCAGCCTCTCTTCACCACACCCTATCATCCCAGCTGTAATGGGAGGATTGAGCGCCAGCATTCGATTCTCAAGTCCATTTTAAGGAAACTTTGCTCCCTTAAACCTAAGGAGTGGCATCGTTACCTACCCTGTGCTTTGTTTGCCATGAGGGAAGTTCCCAGTGACTCTTTGGGGTTTTCACCTTTTGAACTTCTCTATGGTAGACAGGCCAGAGGCCCATTGTCCATCCTTCATGACTTATGGACTAATGAGGAGGTAAATGCTGAGGTTCAGTCTTCTTACCAGTTTCTCCTTGACCTTAGATCCAAACTTGAGGAGACCTCTGACATAGTTTCGAAAAACCTAAGTTTGTCAATGGACCAGTACAAAACCTATTTTGATTCCAAAAGTCAGAGGAGAAGTTTTAACGTAGGAGATGAAGTTCTTGTACTTTTGCCGATTAAGTCAAATAAATTATTAGTAGCATGGAAAGGTCCGTATAAGGTATTAAAAATTTGTGGGAAAGTTGACTACCTCATAGAAGTCAAGGGGAAACCTAAGCTTTATCATATCAACATCCTTAAGAAATATTACCGAAGAAATTCGGTTAACTGCCTTAATAACTTTGACAAGATTAGATATCTTGGACTGATACTTTCTAATGACTCTCTGCAGCCTCTCCCCAGTAAGATCAAAGCTTTATTAGAATTTAAATTCCCCAAAACCAAGAAGCTCATGCGAAGCTTTCTTGGTTCTGTAAATTTTTATGCACGGTTTATCCAGAACCTTACTGATCTTACAGGCATCTTATCTGACTTCCTTAAAAAGTCTGTGAAGGAACCTCTTGAACTTTCCGACGTAGCTCGGGATAAGTTTAATGAGATTAAAAGTATCTTTTCGAAAGACCCTATACTTAAGATTCCTGATATTAATAAAACATTTTGTTTGAGAACTGATGCCTCCAATACTGGCTTAGGTGCGGTGTTACTACAATACCATGATGGTACTCCCTTCCCTGTATGCTTCCTAAGCCAGAAACTCCTTCCCGCAGAAACAAGATACTCCACAATAGAAAAGGAATGTTTAGCCCTTGTGTGGGGTATCTCCAAACTTAAATTTTATTTGCTGGGAAAAGAATTCATTTTAGAAACGGACCACAAACCTTTGATATACCTAGAAACTTTTAAGGGAACCAACAGTCGCCTCTTGAGGTGGACATTGGCACTCCAGGCTTTTAAGTTCCATATTGTGTATATCAATGGTTCATCCAATTATTTCTCTGACTGGTTAAGTCGTGACAGTCAGTAGAAGATTTGTTGCCTTACGCGACTTCCACATGTTAGAACTTTTTCCTCGCCTATTCTTCTTATACTCCTTGACTATGGTATGGGGGAGTGTGAGGGAAAAGTTCAATAGATAGGAGTAGCGATATAGTAACAATAGTTTCATTGCCGGCTACTAGTTAAGGTAGGGCAAGTCAAGCTCCCGCCTTTCTTCCCCCTCCCCGAAAGTGATAGTTTCACTGCCGGCTACTAGTTAAGGTACGGTAAGTCAAGCTCCCGTTTTTTCCGCCTTTTTTCCCCCTCCCTGAAAGTGATAGTTTGACTGCCGGCTGCTTGTTAAGGTAGGGTCAGTCTAGCTCCCGCTATCCCTTCCCCTCCCTCTTCCTCCCCCCCCCCCCCCCGAAAGGTGACGTGTGGGGCTCTGGTCAAACAGTAAATCACTAGACTCACAGCTCCCAACACTACTCTTGGATGACAGTGAGGGTCACCTGTCAATCAACGAGAAGAACAGGAGAAGGACTAACATCCAGAGACTTCCCCATTTTGCATTTAAGTACCTGTGCACCTGTATGAAATTGCAGGACGTAACCCCACATCATTGCAGCGGTAAAGAACCTGCTTTCCTGTCATCGGGAGAGATTACTCACTGGTATACTGTGAAGAACTAGCCAGTGGATGGTCACCAACACCTGCGACCCCCCCCCACCCCATCATCAGCAACAGCTACGATTTCAACAACAGTGTCACCAACACCAGACACCCCTGTAGATATTAGCGTTAAGTTCAAATGTTATTTTATTCATTTCATTTTTCATTTTTCTTTCAAATAGGATATACCTTTCATGTTTTATTGTTTTATGTTTGATTTAATAAATAATAAAGTGTTTATCTTTGTGAATTATTATTTCTTTTTCTATTCATTAATTTTCCTGAGGAGGAACCAGCCTGAGTAATACTGTCTGAAGTTGTTACAGGGCTGAGTAAGCCTTCACAACCCCAAACATCTCTTCTTGCTCTGTACCACTCTCTCCTTTACCCTTACCTCACCTATGGTATTTGTGCATGGGACTCAACCCCAGCAGATCACCTTAAACCTTTAATAACCCAACAAAAAGCTGCAGTGCAATTGATTATTAACTCCTGCTCTAGACAACATACTCCACCACTTTTCAAGAGTCTTAACTTGCTTAATATACATGACATCCACACTTATTATTGTGCCTACATCACACACACAACATTATACTCAAATATAAACCCTCCTCTCAAACTACTCCTTGATAATTATAACAGAACACACAGTCATAATACGAGACATAAATCACTCTTCGATATCCCTCGTGTCCATCTCTCCCTATGCAAAAATTTTATGCACGTAAAGGGCCTGAAGATCTGGAATTCATTGCCAGAACACACTAAAGGACCCCTGCCTGCAAATCAGTTTAAGGCCCTACTTAGAAATTACACCATCACCCAAAATTAACCAGACAAACCATACTTAATACCTACCAGTTACTCAAAAGGCTACTCAAAAAAAAAAACTTCTAAATAATTAAAGACTGCTCAACTTAAATAGTTTCAAATCATTACTTCATGTTGTGCTGAGGATTGCTCAACTATTTACTCATTAGTACTTCAAAATTAGGATGTTTAAATTTCCTTGTTTTAAATAGTACTAAATTGTATTACAGGAGGCCCTCCACATTCGCGAGGGTCAGGGGATCAAGAACCTCGCGAATGTTGAACATTCCACAATGTTTGGTGCACAAATATATTGTAGGGAAATATAATAATAGCATTTACTTAGCCTAACAATACTGCTTCCTTAACCTACTGAATCATGAACAATCATAAAACACATGAAAACATTGTAAAATAAATAGATGTATTGTATATACATACATGTCATGGTTTAATAACAAATAATGAACAAACAAAACACTCACCACTCGTAAGGTTAGTTAGATGAACTCTGATGACTTGTGATGATGATGATGATGATGACAATGACGATGGTGATGATAGTTAGCCATGCAGTTACTGATGACAACTGAATGGAGGTGACTATATGGAGTGTAAGTGTATGGCATGATCAGTCTAGTGTGTGGATTCTAACTTTTCACTGCCAACATCACTGCTGAAAACAGGTAGTGGATCATCGACATTGCTAGGAGTCAGAGTTAGCAACGAGAGTAGTGGCAGGCTTCCTCGTAAAGAACATTGTGATGGGCAACTGAGACCATTTCCTCTTTGTCTACAGAGTTTTGTAGGGAATTATGCTCCTATAGTGTCGTTCATCACCTTCAAAGCCCTCAACACTGATGGGTCTACATCGTAAAAAATTTGTTTGAGCTGTGCTGTCATTCTCATTGCTTTCCCTAGTTTTTCAAGGGTTAGGGCTTGAGGTTGATTGGCCTCAGCAACACTCTCCTCTTCTTCATTCTCATTCTCTGCCAGCACAATCTCCAACAACTCCAACTTATCAAACCATCCTTTACTTGCTAGGAAGTAGGGATGGGTGATTATAGGACGTCCTGGTTCTGCACACGTCCTAGCCTCATCACTAGCCTACGTATCATACAAAGCCTTTCCCTCTGCATGAATCGCATTGCTGTCTAGGGGATTTCCTTTTCTATTTTGGTCAGAAATCCACACAAATAATGCTGATTCCATATTAGACATTGCACTGTTTCTTACTTGTGACACTTGCTTAGCTGTGGGAGCAGCAGTAGATGCTAGTGCCACCCTTATCTTCACCTCATTTTTCTTGATAGAGCGCACTGCGCTTTCATTTACACTGAATAACTTTCCAACGGCAGAACTGCTCAAATAACCTGCCCTACACTTGTCTAGCAATTTCACCTTCTCCTCCAGATTCATAACTTTCTTCGAGTACTTAGAGGTTGGCTCATCAATAGTGGTTGCTGCTCGCTGCCCCACCACACAAACAGCAACGACCAAAACGATGGGAAGCATGAATATGATTGGGCGGCTGGGCATTCGCAAATGTTCGAAGCCCGCTTAAGTGGAACTTGCGAATGTGGAGGGCCACCTGTACATCTTATTGTAAATTGTTTTAAATTGTTCTATTATAATATTCTAATTTTTATAAACTAATTCAATAGTGTAATTATTCTCTACTGAACTCCTCTACTCGACTTTTTGAAGCCATACAGCATTACCTAATAATACTCATTTCTCTTGTACTCACTAACTCGTCTATTGACCACATGAACTGGTATTGCCTTATTAATTTTAACTTAAAATTAAGTTTGTCCAAAATGCTCTGCATACAAAGGGGCTTTTGGCATGTACACCCAACTATTATATTCCTTTGTACAACAATGTATCATTTTTTTGTTTGTTAACAAGTTGGCCGTCTCCCACCGAGGCAGGGTGACCCAAAAAGAAAGAAAATCCCCAAAAAGAAAATACTTTCATCATTCAACTCTTTCACTTCACTCACACATAATCACTGTTCTTGCAGAGGTGCTCAGAACACAACAGCTTAGAAGCATATACGTATAAAGATACACAACATATCCCTCCAAACTGCCAATATCCTGAACCCCTCCTTTAGAGTGCAGGCATTGTACAGTGGACCCCCGCATAACGATATTAATCCGTTCCTGAGAGCTCATTGTTATGCGAAATTATCGTTATACGAATGAATTTTCCCCATAAGAAATAATGGAAATCAAATTAATCCGTGCAAGACACCCAAAAGTATGAAAAAAAAAAATTTTACCACATGAAATATACATTTTCCTACACACAAAGAGAAGGATACATGCACAATAGTAGAGTAGTACATGCACAATATATATTGTGCATGTACTACTCTACTAAATGAAGAATAAATGACACTTACCTTTATTGAAGATGCAGCAATGACTGATGAGACACTGTGTCCTGGGAGTGCCTTTTCCTCCTGAGTACTGTAGGTCCTGTTTGGCATTTTCTTCCAGAACAGGCCTTATCACACTGTGTATGCCACTACGATTCTTAAATCTCTCAAACCAACCTCTGCTGGCTTTAAATTCACCAATACGAGCACTAGTTCCAGACATTTTTCCCTGTTCACCTGGGTGTTAGTCGACTGGTGTGAGTTGCATCCTGGGAAACAAGATTAAGGACCCTAATGGAAATAAGTTAGACAGTCTTCGATGTCACTGACTTTTTTGGGTTATCCTGGGTGGCTAACCCTCTGGGGTTAATTGTTTCTTGGTATTCTCAATAAGCCACACCAGCAACGGTGCTACAGCAGCAGCAGCAGCAGCAGCAGCTGACAGTGCTACAGCAGCAGCTGACAGTGCTACAGCAGCAGCTGACAGTGCTACAGCAGCAGCTGACAGTGCTACAGCAGCAGCTGACAGTGCTACAGCAGCAGCAGACAGTGCTACAGCAGCAGCAGACAGTGCTACAGCAGCAGCAGACAGTGCTACAGCAGCAGCAGACAGTGCTACAGCAGCAGCAGACAGTGCTACAGCAGCAACAGACAGTGCTACAGCAGCAGCAGCAGCAGCAGCTGACGGTGGTACAGCAGCAGCTGACAGTGCTACAGCAGCAGACTGTGCTACAGCAGAAGCTGACAGTGCTACAGCAGCAGTAGACTGTGCTACAGCAGCAGCAGACGGTGCTACAGCAGCAGCAGACGGTGCTACAGCAGCAGCAGCTGACGGTGCTACAGCAGCAGCAGCAGCTGACAGTGCTACAGCAGCAGCAGCAGCAGCAGTTGACCATGGTACCACAGTACAGTGGACCCCCGCATAACGGACGCCTTGCATAGCGGACAATCCGCATAGCGGACGCTTTGATCGCTAAAATTTTGCCCCGCATAGCGCCCAAAAACCCGCTCAGCGGCCTTCGTCCAAGACGCGTCCAATGTGCGGCCTGAGCCACGCTCACATGTTCCGCGGGTGGCATTGTTTACCAGCCAGCCTCCGCGGTAACATCCAAGCATACAATCGGAACATTTTGTATTATTACAGTGTTTTTGGTGATTTTTTTCTGGAAAATAAGTGACCATGGGCCCCAAGAAAGCTTCTAGCAGCAGCAGAAGCAGCTGACAGTGCAACAGCAGCAGCTGACAGTGCTACAGCAGCAGCAGACGGTACTACAGCAGCAGCAGCAGCTGATGGTGGTACAGCAGCAGCAGCAGCTGACAGTGCTACAGCAGCAGCAGACGGTGCTACAGCAGCAGCAGACGGTACTACAGCAGCAGCAGCTGACGGTGGTACAGCAGCAGCAGCTGACGGTGCTACAGCAGCAGCAGCAGCTGACAGTGCTACAGCAGCAGCAGCAGCAGCAGCAGTTGACCATGGTACCACAGTATTTCGATAATATTTCTCACCCTTTTTACCACAGGGTTGGCACTAGAAGTTTTCTTGGGGCCCATGGTCACTTATTTTGCAGATAAAATCACCAAAAACTCTGTAATAATATGAAATGTTCCGATTGTATGCTTGGATGTTACCGTGGAGGCTGGCTTGTAAACAATGCCACCGGCGGAACATGCGAGGCTGGCTCAGGCTACACATTAGACGCGTCTCGGACGAATAGCGTTGAGCGGTTTTTTTTTAGCGGTATGTGAGGCAAAATCTTAGCGATAAAATGTATCGGTATGCGGATTTAACGTTATGTGATGCCAACGGTATGCGGGGGTCCACTGTACTTCCCATTTCCAGGACTCAAGTCCAGCTATATAAAAATAACCGGTTTCCCTGAATCCCTTCCCTAAATATTACCCTGTTCACACTCCAACAGATCGTCAGGTCCCAAATACCATTCGTCTCCATTCACTCCTATCGAACACGCTCACGCACGCCTGCTGGAAGTCCAAGCCCCTCGCACACAAAACCTCCCTTACCCCTTTCTTCCAACCTTTTCGAGGATGATCCCCACCCTGCCTTCCTTCTCCTACAGATTTAAATGCTCTCCATGTCATTCTACTTTGATCCATTCTCTCTAAATGACCAAACCACCTCAGCAACCCCTCTTCAGCCCTCTGACTAATACTTTTAACTCCACACCTTCTCCTAATTTCCACACTCCGAATTTT
The DNA here is from genome assembly GCF_038502225.1 of Cherax quadricarinatus. Lineage (NCBI taxonomy): Eukaryota > Metazoa > Arthropoda > Malacostraca > Decapoda > Parastacidae > Cherax > Cherax quadricarinatus. The sequence continues at coordinate 18,307,871 of NC_091333.1, forward strand.
CTGCATAATATTTACACCACACATTGCCCTTAGACAGGACATCTCCACTGCCTCCAACCGCCTCCTCGCTGCTGCATTCACAACCCAAGCTTCACACCCATATAAGAGTGTTGGTACTACTATACTTTCATACATTCCCTTCTTTGCCTCCATAGATAATGTTTTTTGTCTCCATATATACCTCAACGCACCACTCACCTTTTTTCCTTCATCAATTCTATGATTAACCCTTAAACGGTCCAAACGTATATATACGTTTTTTCAACATCTTAATGTAAAAAAAAGATCTTTTTTGTTTTACATTTGAAAACGTGTAAAAAAACTTTTATCTACTTTTTTTTTGTTATATTTGAAAATATGTAAAAAAAAGTAGATCTACTTTTGCAGCACTACGAATTTGAACGTCGATCTGTTTGGACCGTTTAAGGGTTAAACTCATCCTTCATAAATCCATCTGCCGACACGTCAACTCCCAAGTATTTGAAAACATTCACTTCTTCCATACTCCTCCTCCCCAATTTGATATCCAATTTTTCTTTATCTAAATCATTTGATACTCTCATCACCTTACTCTTTTCTACCTTTACACACACTCCCAAACTCGTCCACTAACCTTTGCAATTTTTCTTTAGAATCTCCCATAAGCACAGTATCATCAGCAAAAAGCAACTGTGTCAATTCCCATTTTGTATTTGATTCCCCATAATTTAATCCCACCCCTCTCCCAAACACCCTAGCATTTACTTCTTTTACAACCCCATCCATAAATATATTAAACAACCATGGTGACATTACACATCCCTGTCTAAGACCTACTTTTACCGGGAAGTAGTCTCCCTCTCTTCTACACACCCTAACCTGAGCCTCACTATCCTCATAAAAACTCTTTACAGCATTTAGTAACTTACTACTTATTCCATATACTTATAACATATGCCACATTGTTCCCTTATCCACTCTATCATATGCCTTTTCTAAATCCATAAATGCAATAAAAACTTCCCTACCTTTATCTAAATACTGTTCACATATATGCTTCAATGTAAACACCTGATCTACACATCTCTACTCACTCTAAAACCTTCTTGCTCATCCGCAATCCTACATTCTGTCTTACCTCTAATTCTTTCAATTATAACCCTACAATACACTTTTCTTGGTATACTCAGTAAACTTATTCCTCTATAATTTTTACAATCTCCTTTGTCCCCCTTCTCTTTATATAAAGGGGCTATACATGCTCTCCGCCAATCCCTAGGTACCTTTCCCTCTTTCGTACATTTATTAAACAAAAATACCAACCACTCCAACACTATATCCCCCCTGCTTTTAACATTTCTGTCATGATCCCGTCAGTTCCAGCTGCTTTACCCCCTTTCATTCTACGTAATGCCTCATGCACCTCCCCCACACTCGCATCCTGTTCTTCTTCACTCCTAAAAGATAGTATACCTCCCTGGCCAGTGCATGAAATTACCGCCTCCCTTTCTTCGTCGACATTTAAAAGTTCCTCAAAATATTCTCGCCATCTACCCAAAACCTCCATCTCCCCATTTTTTTTTTTTTTAACTGACAAATCCATTTGTTCCCTAGGCTTTCTTAACTTGTTTAACTCACTCCAAATTTTTTTCTTTTTTCATTAAAATTTCTTGACAATGTATAATGTATCATGTCAAAATAAATTTATTATTATTAAACAGGAGCTGACTAACGTCCTTTACCAGTGGTATTTGCAGCCTGGTACCAGACTACCAGTACTGTATATTAAAAATGAAAAATGTTCTGTAACCATAGTGACAAAGCAATACAGCTTGTGTTGGAAGCATTTATTTCAGCTGCCATAAGTGAACTGCATTATTTTTCTTAATACTGCACTGTAAATTACAATGGTACACCTGGAGGGTATTTCAAGGGTCAGTGCCCCCATGACCCAGTCCATGACTGTATTCAATAATTTTATTTTCAACATATTACATGAAAATTATAGTATGATACCTCTATATTCGTATTTGAAATTGACTGATATTTTAAGCTGAAGTTCTTTTGCATATAAAGCTTCTGAGGCTTTGTATCTGTACTTAATTAGTAGAGGCATACTTCTTAAATACAGCACTTTTCAATTATTCATATTGATGTTTACTTTTTTTGGCAGTGTTTTGACAGTGACGCACTCATTGGCTGACCAGCGCTCAGTCTGTTTACAGCATTTGTGAACTGCATGTCTCAGTAGAATTCTGGCAATTTTCAACCTTTTTACTAGAGTTATTGTTATTATTTTAATTATTAATTACAGTACTATGGCCCGTAAGGGTAATGCTAGTGAAAAGAGAAGTCGTAAGCCTCTTACTTTAAATCAAGAGCGTTAAATCAAACCAGCTCCACTATCCCCTTCAGCCTTCCTTTGATAATTAATTCGTCAGTCACCACAATCAAAGGGTGAAAATATTTTAAGGCTAGCAATACAGTACAGATTGGCCATCACTAATCCGGTACTAATTTCAGCTAGCATAATTTCTAATTTCCGGGGTCACAACACCAACCTGCCGCTACTGTTTGGTGGAGCTACTTGCTGTACAAGTCATTCCAATCTATTTATTATTATAACCTGCTCACTTTTAGCCCTTGCCATGGTTCCAATGAATAAAAGAAATGCTTCTTGTTGTGTAAAACACATACACCATATACTGTCCATAAAAGATAAGGTGGCTTTGAAGCCACTGTTGGTCGTCATGAGTTCAGCTCACTCAGATAAACTGTGCCTGGTAAATTTGGACCTACATATGAGAGAATAAGTCAGTGTGGTAAGTGTGCACTATATAAAAAAAATCCTGCAGCATGCAGTGCAAAATGAGGAAAAAAAAGGGGACTGTGTTTTTGGTGTAAAACAGCGGCTTTGCGGTGTATTTTCATGTGTTTTGTATGGGTGAATTCTTGTTTTTTTTTTTTTGTCTCGTTTGATAGAATGGAAGATATATTACAAAAACAGATATAATTTTGATTGGTTTCACGCTGGAAAAAGCCTTACAAATGAGCTGAAAGTAGCGGAAATGTTCAATTTCTGTCAATGTTCAAGAGTAAACAAATGACGTCACCGTCCAATATGTGTCCAACTAGCCAGTCTAATACACAGTCACGAATGGGCTGACATTATTTGTACAATTATTACAATAATGCAGTAGTCTGCACAACAGTAAATCTTCTATTTTCTGTGTGAATAATAATTCAAAATGGGAAGCAAGCGTAATATAAGAGGGGCCTGGAGATGTGACTAATGAACAGAGAAAAAGTTATTTTGGAGCCAGGAATGTCTACACTGTTTATTCTGCACCCTATTTCGAAACTGGCATCTCTTGAAATTTTGTGAAATTGGCCAAATTACCGATTTTTGACTACTTTATTGGGTAGTTGCAATAGGTAAATGGGTGTACTGAATCAACAGAATAGAAGGAATGCTAGCAAAATAGCTACGAGTTTTGTAGACTGGAACACTGTAATGGGCCAAAAATAGGGTGTAAAGTGGGTGAAATCACCAATGCATAAATATCGCTGTTGGGTTAAGTGTATTCTCTCCTAACCACTCTGTAACCTGGCAAAATCATTAATCCAGCACCCTACAGGTCCTGATGATACTGGATTAGTATTGGTCAACCTGTACTATATTAATTTTATTCTTGTATCTTTTTTTTCTTCTTATTCTTTTTAGTAATCTTTACAGGAAAAGGGGTTACTAGCCCATTGTTCCCGGCATTTTAGTTGACTTTTACAACACGCATGGCTTACAGAGGAAAGATTCTTATTCCACTTCCCCATGGATTTAAAAGGAAAAGTAATAAGACCAAGAACTATTAAGATAAAATCAAAGAAAACTCAGATGAGTGTGTATAAATAAACGTGTACATGTATGTGTAGTGTGACCTAAGTGTAAGTAGAAGTAGCAAGACATGCCTGTAATCTTGCATATTTATGAGAGACAAAAGACACCAGCAATCCTACCATCATGAAAAACAATTACAGGCTTTAGTTTTACACTCACTTGGCAGGACGGTAGTACCTCCCTGGGTGGTTGCTGTCTACCAACCTACTACCTCTGCAAAAACAGTGATAATGTGTGAGTATGGTGAAAGTGTTGAATGATGATGAAAGCCTTTTCTTTTTGGGGATTTTCTTTCTTTTTTGGGTCACCCTGCCTCGGTGGGAGACGGCCGACTTGTTGAAGAAAAAAAAAAAAAAAAAAAAAATTCAAGCCAAGAGCTATTGCACACTTAATAAATGATAATATAAAGAAGTTTTTAGCTTTTTACATGCACTTGCAAGTGAAAACTAGGTTGTGATTGACTTTGCAGTGGCGGTCTGAAACTTAATCTGCAGTATTAGCGAGGTATTCTTGTATTTGTATTTTATTTTTTCTGCATTACAAGACTTCGTAACTTATGTGGATTCACTTTATGCAAATTCACTATTATGCAATGTTCTCAAATAACCCGCACATAGAAGAGAGGAACTTACGACGATGTTTCGGTCCGACTTGGACCATTTACAAAGTCACACTAAAGAGGAGAGCAGGATAGGTATATATAGGCATGAGGTGGTAGTGGTAGTAGTGGAGGAGGAAGGAAGAAGGAAGTAGTACATAAGAACATAAGAAGGAACACTGCAGCAGGCCTACTGACCCATGCGAAGCAGGTCCATGTCCCCCCCCCCCCCCGGATTAGCCCAATGACCCACCTAATCAGGTCACTTCCACTTAAGGAAGGAGCACCGCATCATACCTAGTAGCACAAGCTAGTCAGGTCCAACTCACACCCACCCATACCCACTCATGTATTTCTTCTTCTTCTTCTTCTTCTTTCAACAAACCGGTCGTATCCCACCGAGACAGGGTGGGATACGACCATTTAGTTATATATACAGGAGAAGGGGTTACTAGCCCCTTGCTCCTGGCAATTTAGTTGCCTCTTACAACACGCATGGCTTACGGAGGAAGAATTCTGTTCCACTTCCCCATGGAGATAAGAGGAAATAAACAAGAACAAGAAAGAAAATAGAAGAAAACCCAGAGGGGTATGTATGTATATATATGCTTGTACATGTATGTGTATAATGTGACCTAAGTGTAAGTAGAAGTAGCAAGATGTACCTGTAATCTTGCATATTTATGAGACAGACAAAAGACACCAGCAATCCTACCATCATGTAAAACAATTACAGGCTTTCGTTTCACACTCACTTGGCAAGACGGTAGTATCCCCCTGGGTGGTTGCTGTCTACCAACCTACTACCTGTACTCATGTATTTATCTAACCTATTTTTAAAGCTACACAATGTTTTAGTAGTGGGGAGGTAGTAAGAGTAGGAGGGGCCAATCAAATACTAAGTAAGAGGAGCACTGCAAGGGAGCTGGTGCCCACAGAGGGTAGGAGCAAGAACACAGAGGGGGGGAAAAAACAAATAAATAAGTAAATAAAGAAGGAACAAATACACAGGGCAGAAGAAAGACAACCCAAAGGAGAAAAAGGAAAAAGGAAAGGGGAAGAGGGAGAAGAAGAAAAAAAGGGAGGAATCAGGTTAGGTCATGAGTGTTCTTTTTCCTTTTTCTCCTTTGGGTACTCTTTCTTCTGCCCTGTGTATTTGTTCCTTCTTTATTTACTTATTTATTTGTTTTCCCCTCCATGTTCTTGCTCTTACCCTCTGTGGGCACCAGCTCCCTTGCAGTGCTCCTCTTTCTTAGTATTTGATGGGCCCCTCCTACTCTTACTACCTCCCCACTACTACTTCCTTCTTCCTCCTCCACTACTACCACTACCACCTCCTGCCTATATATACCCATCCTGCTCTCCTTCTCATTAACGTGACTTTGTAAATGGTCCAAGTCGGACTGAAACATCGTTGTAAGCTCCTCTCTTCTATGTGCGGGTTATTTGTGTTTCTTTCCAGTCACGGTATTGTGCCTTTTTTTGTTATTTGTTATGCAATGTTCTATTTTTATCAGTAATTCAGTACATGTGATTTACAGTCACCTAATGCAATTGGCACAATTCCGAAAGTTCACTGAAGATTATTAACCCTTTGAGGGTTTTCGTCGTACTAGTACGTCTTACGCGTAGGGGTTTTTGACGTACTAGTACAGTGGACCCCCGCATAGCGGACGCCTTGCATAGCGGACAATCCGCATAGCGGACGCTTTGTTCGCTAAAATTTTGCCCCGCATAGTAGACAAAAACCCGCTCAGCGAACTTCGTCCGAGACGCGTCCAATGTGGGCCCTCACCCAGCCTCACATGTGCCGCCCGTCCCATTGTTTACCAGCCAGCCTCCGCGGTAACATCCAAGCATACACTCGGAATATTTCGTATTATTACAGTGTTTTCGGTGCTGTTTGTGGAAAATAAGTGACCATGGGCCCCAAGAAAGCTTCTAGTGCCAACCCTACACCTCAAAGGGTAAGAATACCCATTGAACTTAAGAAAGAAATCATTGATAAGTATGAAAGTGGAGTACGTATCACCGACCTGGTCAGGTTGTACAAGAAACCAAAATCAACCATCGGTTCTATTGTGGGCAAGAAAACGGCAATCAAGGAAGCTGTTGTTGCCAAAGGTTTAACTGTGTTTTCGAAACAAAGATCGCAAGTGATGGAAGATGTTGAGAGACTCTTATTGGTGTGGATAAATGAAAAACAGCTAGCAGGAGATAGCGTCTCTCAAGCGATCATATGTGAAAAGGCTAGGAAGTTGCATGACGATTTAATTAAAAAAATGCCTGCAACTAGTGATGATGTGAGTGAATTTAAGGCCAGCAAAGGTTGGTTTGAGAGATTTAAGAAGCGTAGTGGCATCCATAGTGTGATGCGGCATGGTGAGGCTGCCAGTTCGGACCACAAAGCGGCTGAAAAATATGTGCAGGAATTCAAGGAGTACATAGAAACTGAAGGACTGAAACCTGAACAAGTGTTTAATTGTGATGAAACAGGCCTGTTCTGGAAGAAAATGCCAAGCAGGACCTACATTACTCAGGAGGAAAAGGCACTCCCAGGACATAAGCCTATGAAAGACAGGCTTACTTTGTTGATGTGTGCCAATGCTACTGGTGATTGCAAAGTTAAGCCTTTATTAGTGTATCACTCTGAAACTCCCAGAGCGTTCAGGCAAAAGACATGGGGACATGAGCTTCATTACGGTGAAGTTTTTGCCTCCTAATACCACTCCTCTCCTGCAGCCCATGGACCAGCAGGTCATTTCCAACTTCAAGAAACTGTACACAAAAGCTCTGTTTCAAAAGTGCTTTGAAGTGACCACAGACACTGGATTGACTCTAAAAGAGTTTTGGAAGGATCACTTTAATATCCTCAGTTGTGTAAACCTTATAGGTAAGGCTTGGGAGGGAGTGACTAAGAGAACCTTGAACTCTGCTTGGAAGAAACTGTGGCCAGAATGTGTAGACAAAAGGGATTTTGAAGGGTTTGAGGCTAACCCTGAGAGGAGTAGTATACCAGTTGAGGAATCCATTGTGGCATTGGGGAAGTCCTTGGGGTTGGAGGTTAGTGGGGAGGATGTGGAAGAGTTGGTGGAGGAGGACAATGAAGAACTAACCACTGATGAGCTGATAGATCAACTTCAAGAGCAAGAGGCCAGACCTGGGGAAACTGGTTCAGAGGAGGGGAGAGAGAAATTGAAGGAATTGCCTACTTCAAAGATTAAGGAAATGTGTGCAAAATGGCTTGAAGTGCAAACCTTTTTTGATGAAAATCACCCTCACACAGCTATTGCAAGCCGTGCTGGTGACTATTACAATGACACTGTTGTGAAACACTTTAGGAAAGTCATAAAGGAACGAGAGGTACAGGCCACTATGGACAGATATCTTGTGCGACAGAAGTCCAGTGACTCTCAAGCTGGTCCTAGTGGCATTAAAAGAAGAAGGGAAGTAACCCCAGAAAAGGACTTGCTACCTCAAGTCCTAATGGAAGGGGATTCCCCTTCTAAACACTAACACTCTCTCTCCCCTCCTCCCATCCCATCAATCATCACCAGATCTTCAATAAAAGTAAGTGTCATGTAATTGTGCATGCCTTTTTCAGTTTGTGTGTACTAAAATTAACATTTTTTTGTGGTAAAAAAATTTTTTTTTCATACTTTTGGGTGTCTTGCACGGATTAATTTTATTTCCATTATTTCTTATGGGGAAAATTAATTCGCATAGCGAACATTTCGCATAACGAACAGCCCTCTTGCACGGATTAAGTTCGCTATGCGGGGGTCCACTGTACTCATAAATTCTAGCGGCCTCAAATCTAGTGGGAGAAAGCTGGTAGGCCTTTATATGAAAGAATGTGTCTATGTGGTCAGTGTGCACAGTCTAAAAAAAATCCTGCAGCACACAGTGCATAATGAGAAAAAAAAAAACTTTGACCATTTTTTTTTAATAAATCAGCGACTTTGCAGTGTATTTTCGTATGGTATTTATTGTTGTATTCTAGTTTTCTTGGTCTCAGTTTATAGAATGGAAGACATATTACTGAAATTGAGATGATTTTGACTGGTTTTACAATGAAAGGTGCCTTGAAATTGAGCTCAAAGTAGCAGAAATGTTCGATTTTTACCAAATTTCAAAAGTAAACAAATCGTGCCAAGCGTGCAATACACGTCAACTGGTGAGTCTAATATTCTTTCACAAGTGCACCAATAATATTTATACCATTTTTTACACTAATGCAGTAGTCTGCATAACAGTAAATCTTATATTTTTTGTGAGAATAAAAATTCAAAGTGGAAAGCAAAAGAATATAAGAGGGGCCTTGAGACGTGACTAATGACTAGAGGAAATGTCATTTTAGTGCCAGGAATGTCTTTCTTGTTTATTCTGGACCCTATTCCGAAATTGGCATCTTTTGAAATTTGTGTGAAATTGGCAAAATTGCTAAATTCTGACCACTGTACTGGATAGTTGAATTTATAAATGGGTGGTTTCTTGCACCCATTCGATAGAAAAAATGGAGTTCTAGCGAATTATTCATGTTTTTTGTCGACTAGTACAGTGAAATTGGCCGAAAATGGGGCTCAAAGTGGGCAAAATCGCCGATGCGTAAACATCGCCGAGACCGCTAACTTTGCGAGAGCATAATTCCGTAAGTTTTCTATCAAATTTCAAACTTTTGGTGTCGTTATGATCGGGAAAAGATTCTCTATCTTTTCATAAGAGAAAATAAATTTTTTTTTTTAAATTTGGCCGACCCTGAGAACGAGTTTCGGAGAGGGCCTGTCGACCCTCAAAGGGTTAAGTGTAATGTTTATGACCTGACTGAGCTCAGTGCTAATGACAAGGACTTGGGACACATCCTACAACATAAAATATGAGACACCTGAACTGTACTTATATTTGTAGTTGTATTAGTAGTTGTATTTGTAATTGCATTATGATTGTGTGTTTTACACCATCACTGATATATGGATGGAGAAATGCTGATTTTTTTTTATACTATACATTAGACCAATATTTGAATATTGGTCTAATGAAGGGTAAAACACTAAAGATACAGTAGCTAATACAGTAGGAGGAAATGAGGCATAACAATGTATAAGAATAAGAAGTTTATTTTGACATGATACATGGTTGTACAGAGGAATATAATAGTTGGGAGTACATGTCAAAAACCCTTTATGCAGAGCATTTCGGGCAAACTTAAAAATTAACTTAAGATTAGGAAGGCAATAATAGTTCATATTAGATAAGTTACAGTGAATATAAGAAACTGAATATCTATTAGGTAATGCTACTTAGCTTTAATAAGTCTAGTAGAAAATAATTACACTATTGAATTAGTTCATAAAGATAACAGTATAACAATAGAACAATTTAAAAATTTACAATATGATGTATTACAATTTAGTACTATTTAAAACAATGAAATTTAGACATCCTAATTTTGAAGTAGGGGCTAAGTGGATGAGCAATCCTCAGCACAATATGAGTAGCTTTTGAGTAACTGGTGGGTATTAGGTATGGTTTGTCTGGTTAATTTTGGGTGATGAGGCAATTTCTAAGTAGGGCCTTAAACTGATTTGCAGACAGAGGTCCTTTAGTGTTCTGGCAATGAATTCTAGATCTTCGGCCCCTTTACGTGCCTAGTATTTTTGCATAGAGATGGACACAAGGGATATCAAAGAGTGATTTGTGTCTCTTATCATGGCTGTGTGTTCTATTATGGTTATCAAGGAGGAGTTTGAGAAGAGGGTTTATATTTGAGTATAGTGTTCTGTGTATGCAGTAGGCACAATAATAAGTGTGGATGTTTTGTATATTAAGCAAGTTAAGACTCTTGAAAAGTGATGGCCCTCCTGGCCCTTTATCACTCTCTTATTTACCCCTATCTCACCTATGAAATTTGTGCATGGGGCTCAACAACAATTAACCATCTCAGACCATTAATTACCCAACAAAAGGCTGCAGTTAGAATGATAAATTCTCACTACAGGCAACACACTCCACCAATATTCAAAACACTCAACCTACTCACCATACAAAACATCCATACTTATTATTGCACCTATTACATACATAGAACACTTAACTCTGATATTAACCCTCCCCTCAAACATCTTGCCAACCTCAACAGAACACATGACCATAACACAAGGCACAGATCACTCTTTGATGTTCATCGTGTCCATCTCACGCTATGCAAAAACTCAATGCACATAAAAGGCCCTAAAATCTGGAATTCATTACCTGTAAATATAAAAGAAACACTACCTGTTTATAAATTCGAGTCTCTTCTCAAAGATCACTTACTCACTCAAAACCAAATAAATACTGAATAACTGAACCTTATAAATTGTATATCCTATATGTTACTCACAATTATATCACACAAATGTTAAACCTAGGACCCAATCTAACTTTATTATTTTTTTAAATACACTACCTAACAGAATACTCCATTCGACTGAATGTACAGCAATGCAAGCAACCATATGACCTGTCTTTGTAATACTCATTTGTGCTTTATAGTTATCTGTTTACAATAATGTTTTATCACTGATTTCATCATTGCTTAGTTAATCTTAAGTTAATTTTAAGCCAGCCCGTAATGCTATGCACATAAGTGGCTTTGGCGTGCTGCTCTTCCCTGTATTTTTTGTACCTCTGTATGTATGCTTAAATTACTAAATAAATAAATAAATAAATAAATAAAATAAATAAATAATGAAGGAGTTAGTAATCAAACACACTGCAGCTTTTTGTTGGGTTATTAAAGGCTTAAGGTGATTTGCTGTGGTTGAGCCCCATGCACAAATACCACAGGTGAGGTACGGGTAAACGAGTGGTACAGAGCTAGAACAGCTGTTTGGGATACATAGTACCATATCTTTGAAAGAATGCCTACTGTTATGGAGCCTTTCTTGGAAATTTGCTGGTTGTATGTCTGAAATTTGAGACTGCAGTCAAGGTGGAGACCTAGAAATTTGTCCTCTGTCTAGAAATGGGTGAACCATTTATCAATAAGAGGCGTGGAGTTAAAAGATAAAGAATCACACACAAAGTGGGAGTTGTCACAGCTGCTCTTTGCTGATGACACTGTGCTCTTGGGAGATTCTGAAGAGAAGTTGCAGAGATTGGTGGATGAATTTGGTAGGGTGTGCAAAAGAAGAAAATTAAAGGTGAATACAGGAAAGAGTAAGGTTATGAGGATAACAAAAAGATTAGGTGATGAAAGATTGAATATCAGATTGGAGGGAGAGAGTATGGAGGAGGTGAATGTATTCAGATATTTGGGAGTGGACGTGTCAGCGGATGGGTCTATGAAAGATGAGGTGAATCATAGAATTGATGAGGGAAAAAGAGTGAGTGGTGCACTTAGGAGTCTGTGGAGACAAAGAACTTTGTCCTTGGAATGTATGAGAGTATAGTTTTACCAACGCTCTTATATGGGTGTGAAGCATGGGTGATGAATGTTGCAGCGAGGAGAAGGCTGGAGGCAGTGGAGATGTCATGTCTGAGGGCAATGTGTGGTGTGAATATAATGCAGAGAATTCGTAGTTTGGAAGTTAGGAGGAGGTGCGGGATTACCAAAACTGTTGTCCAGAGGGCTGAGGAAGGGTTGTTGAGGTGGTTCGGACATGTAGAGAGAATGGAGCGAAACAGAATGACTTCAAGAGTGTATCAGTCTGTAGTGGAAGGAAGGCGGGGTAGGGGTCAGCCTAGGAAAGGTTGGAGAGAGGGGATAAAGGAGGTTTTGTGTGCGAGGGGCTTGGACTTCCAGCAGGTATGCATGAGCGTGTTTGATAGGAGTGAATGGAGACAAATGGTTTTTAATACTTGACGTGCTGTTGGAGTGTGAGCAAAGTAACATTTATGAAGGGGTTCAGGGAAACCGGCAGGCCGGACTCGAGTCCTGGAGATGGGAAGTACAGTGCCTGCACTCTGAAGGAGGGGTGTTAATGTTGCAATTTAAAAAATGTAGTGTAAAGCACCCTTCTGGCAAGACAGTGATGGAGTGAATGATGGTCAAAGTTTTTCTTTTTCGGGCCACCCTGCCTTGGTGGGAATCGGCCAGTGTGATAATAAAAAAAAAAAAAATTTATCAATATGTTTAGCTGTACATTTGAAGCTCTGTTTCCAAATAGCATGAAGTAGGTTTTGTTTATATTGAGAGTAAGTTTGTTGGTAGTCATCCAAGTAGGTATTTTTAGCAGTTCGATATTTAGTGTCTGTTAGCATGGTTGGGTTTGGGTGAGAAGAAGACATAAGCAGTGTCATTCGCAAATAAAATGGGTTTAAGATTAGATGCATTTGGTAGGTCATTGATGTAAATGAGAAAGAAGTGGGCCAAGGACACTCCCCTGTGGGACTCCAACAAGAATAGGTTGTGCAGTGGAGCTGGCTCCATTTGTGTATACATACTGAGTTCTGAGAAAATGGTATGGTGATACCGACAAGATGTGGAAAAAGACACTTATGTACATTTCAGGACATTTATTAAAAAAAACATTTCACCACGAGTGGCTTCTTCTTCAATGTTTGACAGAAAACTGGCTAAAATAACTACCAGTTCTTCAACTACTACTAGGAACCTGATACAAAAACCCAAGCATTATTCTGGCATAAATGTTTCTCATAAATGTATCTCATAAATGTTTAACCTGATACCCAATCAAACTTTGTTATTTTTTAATTACATATTACCCAACAGAATACTCCATTCTACTGAATGCACAGCAATACAGTAAATGACCATATGACCTGTCTTTGTTATACTCATTTGTGTTTAACCCTTTCAGGGTCCGTCCCGTAGATCTATGGCTTCACGTTGAGTGTCCAAACCATAGATCTACACCAAAATTCTAGCGCCGTCAAATTTAGCGCGAAAACGCTCATAGGCCTATATGTGAGAAAACGGGTCTGCATGGTGGGTGTGCGCCATAAACAAAAAATCTAGGCGCCCGCATAGCATTGTGGGAACGCCGGCTCAGTTACCCTTGTACACCATGCCTCATCGCAAGGCAGCTCTCACTCCAAGGAAAATTGGGACTCCCGTTCCTATCTGATAGTTCGGACAGTGATGGAAGTGGAAATGAAGACGAATTCTTTGGCTTTGATCAGTTAGCGACCGAAAGGAATGACCAGGATATCGATAATAGTGCAGAAAACCCTGACGATCCTCAACCTTCTACCTCTGGTGTGGGCACTCGTCAGTCACGGTCGGTTGTACCTCAATGCAAGAGATAACTATTATTTTCACATGGCCAGGCCTCTGACTTCAGTAATAATGATGATAGTGATGTGGATTGTGATTTTATTGCTCTTGACGATCATTCAAGTAGTGATAGTGAGGAATCATATTCACCAGTGAAGCATTGGTATGTACGCCGCCGCATGCGCTCGGGTAGTGTACCCTATGCAGTGCCCAGGGGACGGAGTACATCCTGTGTCCCTACACCAGGAATAGACAGTGAAAGTGAGGATGATGTGGCTACACTTGGCATGGATAGGCCACAGGCATCAGTAGATGGTGGTAGTGGTGATGGTAGTGCCACGGCCATGCGTGACTCACCAGCCCAGGCTGCTGACTCCGCAGTTCAAGGACAAAGTGGAGCGTCAGCCACCAGCCCACCACAACCACAACTACCCGCACAACCAGCCTATGATGTCCAGTATCCACCAGCAAACTGTATCTGGGATTGGCAGCAAAATCCCAATTTTGTTCCCAAGCCCCACCACTTTGATGACTCTCAAAGTGGAATTCTACCTACTTGTTCCCTTGGAAACACAGCCAATGAACTGGAATTTTTTGAAGTATTCTTTGACCAGCCCTTGATGGAAATTATTGTCAGGGAAAGTAACAAGTATTTTGAGTACACCATGGCAAATACGATGATAACCCCACAGTCAAGACTACACTAATGATAAGAGACGACTGTTGCAGAAATGTATTTGCTTTTTGCAACAATAATGCTTATGCCTCATGTCTATAAGCATAATATAAAAGCATACTGGTCCACAGATCAGCTAATTTCTACCCCGGTCTTCAGTGAAATCATCCCAGTGAACAGGTTTATCTTACTGTTACGTATGTTGCACTTCTCTGACAAAACCAGGCCTGACAGAAGTGACAGGTTATACAAGATTAGAAATGTTTTTATGTATCTCAAACAAAAGTTCAGCATGTACTTTTATCCATTCAAGAATCTTGTAATTGACGAGTCTTTGATTTTGTTCAAAGGTAGGCTGTCATTCAAGCAGTATATACCAAGCAAGAGGAAACGCTTTGGTATAAAACTGTTTCTACTCTGTGACTGTGACAGTGGCCTGGTATTGGATATTGTTGTATACACGGGAAGTAAAACATTGAAGGATGCCAAGATGTTACTGGGTATCTCAGGTGATGTAGTGAGAAGCATGATGGCACCTTATCTTGGTAAGGGGCATACATTATATACCGATAACTGGTAGACAAGCCCATTACTCAGTGATTTCTTGCGAGTGAACAAGACAGATGTGTGTGGCACAGTGCGTTCTAATCGTAAACATATGCCCAGGCTCAACGCAGGTGCTCGTGGTGATGACGTGCAGGTGTTTACTGCCAATGACATCATGGCATTACGGTGGCATGACAAACGAGATGTCATTTTGTTGACAACCATTCACCGTAACAAAATGCAAGACAGTGGCAAAGTTGATCGAGTGACTAATGAACGTATTCGAAAACCAGTGACAGTGACTGATTATACACAAAACATGTGCTTGGTTGACAAATGTGACATGCAGATTGGCTTTGATTGTGTTCGTAAAAGTTACAAGTGATACATGAAACTTTTCTTCCATCTCGTGGACATTTCAATGCTCAATGCATATAACATGTACCAAATGAAGACTGGCAACAGACCACCGTATGGTGAATTTTGTTTGTCTGTTGTCAGACAACTCATAATGAAGTACCAGGTAACAACACCTGCTATACAACAAGGTCCTCGAACTCCTCAGGATATACCCAAGCGTTTGAGGAGGGAAGGTGATCATTTCATAATACAACTTCCTTCAACTCAAGAAGAAATTTGCTCAGAAGAGATGCATCATCTGTGCACAAACAAAACGATGGCAACAAAGACACAAAGACACTCGGTTTATGTGTGAGGAATGTAAGGTACCTCTGTGCATGGTGCCTTGTTTCAAGGAGTTCCACAAGCTCCAGCAGTTCTAAAACCATGTCCAGTGATTGTAAATATGTAAATATATGATAGAACAGTATTATACAAGATTTGTGCATGTTTATTGTAATAAACAACAGTGGTAAACAATAATATGATAATAACTTAAGTGCAGTTATTGTGTTCAATACAGTGAGTTTATATATATACATTATATACAGTATTGGTCTCTCAGGTCCCAAATGTTAGTAGGAAAAGAAAAAAATTAGAAAAGAAAAGAAAAAACTACAAAAAACGGTAAATAAAGGAATGTGCGTATGCGGAAATCGTCGCTGTTGCCACCACCACGTCATTTGGGGTCAACTTCTCGGCACTGTATCTCGGTAAGTACTGATCAGAATTTTTTTTTGTCTTATTACCTTCACAAAAATATACTCTTTAATTCTATAAAGAAAAAATTATTTTTTTTTTTTTCAAAATTTCTTGGACACTGGAGCACCACTTCAGATTTTGGCCTTGGACCCTGAAGGGGTTAATTGTTATCTGTTTACAATAATGTTTTACCACTGAATATATCACTGCTTAGTTAATCTTAAGTTAATTTTAAGCCTGCCCATAATGCTCTGCATGCAAGGGGCTTTGGCATGTTGCACTTAACTGTATTCATTTGTACTACTCTGTATCATGTTCAAATTAATAAATAAATAAATAAATAAATAAATAAATAAGTGCAGGAATTTACACTATACCATGTGGGGGGTGTGACAAAGTATATGTGAGGGAAATAGCCAGATCTCTGGACATTACAATCACCAAACACAAAAATACTTGCAGAAATGATGACCGTAAAAACGAGTGTATTCAACATAGGGACGAAGTTGGACACCTCATGAAATTCAGTGAGGCTAAACTAGTGATTAAAGAAGACGATTTAAGATGGAGAAAATGCATAGGAGTTGCCCTAATTGCTGTCAGTAACACTATAAAGCAAAAGTCCGGTAGTTACAGAATCTCAAAATTCCTAATCAACAGGATATTACCCATTCTGGAAACTGCTGTTACATGATGTCAACAGGTCCCTCTGTAGTCATCCGTCTCACCACCTTAGTTCCACTACTACTACTACTACCACCTCTACCCACGTGACACTTCACCTGTCTCCTGCCACTATACACAGTATATATGTGTTTTCTTAGTTTTCTCTGTATTTGGACCGAAGAAGCCACTCCTGAACTGTATGTAAGTGTCTTTTTCCACATACTGGATTCTATTGCTAAGACAAGATTTTAGGTAATCAAGAGAGTGTCCTCTGACCCCGCAATGTTTTGAGTTTTAGGTGCAAAAGGTCATGATAAACTGTATCAAAAATGTTTCTTAAGTCTATGAAAAATTTCAGGTTGCTTAATCAAGGTTATATAAGTACATAGAAATATATATCAAGAAGAGCTTTCTAGTGCCTTATAACAGGTTAACAAAAGGCCAAAGATGTAAATTAAAAATAGAGCTGAAGACATTCTGGGAAATTTGTCTTAACCAAAAAGAGTAGTGGAAGAATGGAATAAACTGGAAGAGGAAGTGTTAAATACACTGGAAACTAAAAAATGCTATGATAAACATACAAATGAAGATGAGACACCACAAGTATAGCTCTGCTCTTGTAGCTGCAAATAGGTAAATATGTAATATAGAGATCCCTACAAATCTTCACCTGATTCTTGCATAATCAAACTTTATATGTACATTATCTAATATATACACTGCACAATGTAGTACAGGATACAATAATTTTGGTTTAATTATATATTAGATAATTTTTTCCAAATATAATAAATTTCTTTGTAATTATCTTAAGACAGTACAGAATTTAAAATTCAAATACGTAGTAATGAATAGCATACAACAAAATTTTCCCATGTTTAAACCCATCCAGTACACTTTTACTCAAA
This sequence comes from Cherax quadricarinatus, assembly GCF_038502225.1. Lineage (NCBI taxonomy): Eukaryota > Metazoa > Arthropoda > Malacostraca > Decapoda > Parastacidae > Cherax > Cherax quadricarinatus. Next base: position 18,325,460 of record NC_091333.1, read on the forward strand.
ATGTAAAATACTGGCAATGACAATCTGATATAAAACTATAGCATAACAATTTCATAACTATAGTACCAGGTTCCATTACATTTTAACCCTTTGAGGGTCGACAGGCCCTCTCCGAAACTCGTTCTCAGGGTCGGCCAAATTTAAAAAAAAAAAAAAAAAATTTATTTTCTCTTATGAGAAGATAGAGAATCTTTTCCCGATCATAAGGACACCAAAAGTTTGAAATTTGATGGAAAACTTACGGAATTATGCTCTCGCAAAGTTAGCGGTCTCGGCGATTTTTACGCATCGGCGATTTTGCCCACTTTGAGCCCCATTTTCGGCCAATTCCACAGTACTAGTCGACAAAAAACATGAATATTTCGCTAGAACTCCATTTTTTCTATCGAATGGGTGCAAGAAACCACCCATTTATGAAATACAACTATCCAGTACAGTGGTCAGAATTTAGCAATTTTGCCAATTTCACACAAATTTCAAAAGATGCCAATTTCCGAATAGGGTCCAGAATAAATAAGAAAGACATTCCTGGCACTAAAATGACATTTCCTCTGGTCATTAGTCACGTCTCAAGGCCCCTCTTATATTCTTTTGCTATCCACTTTGAATTTTTATTCTCACAAAAAATATAAGATTTACTGTTATGCAGACTACTGCATTAGTGTAAAAAATGGTATAAATATTATTGGTGCACTTGTAAAAGAATATTAGACTCACCAGTTGACGTGTATTGCACGCTTGGCAAGATTTGTTTACTTTTGAAATTTGGTAAAAATCGAACATTTCTGCTACTTTGAGCTCAATTTCAAGGCACCTTTCATTGTAAAACCAGTCAAAATCATCTCAATTTCTGTAATATGTCTTCCATTCTATAAAATGAGACCAAGAAAACTAGAATACAACAATAAATACCATATGAAAATACAGTGCAAAGTCGCTGTTTTATTCCCAAAAAATTTTCAAAGTTTTTTTTTTCTCATTATGCACTGTGTGCTGCAGGATTTTTTTTAGACTGTGCACACTGACCACATAGACCCATTCTTTCATATGAAGGCCTACCAGCTTTCTCCCACTAGATTTGAGGGCGCTAGAATTTAGGCGTACTAGTACGTCAAAAACCCTGGGTCGTAAGCCGTACTAGTACGTCCGAAACCCTCAAAGGGTTAAAGAATGAAAGTCATAGAATTTTACATGTATAATAAGCTAAACTTACCTCACATTCCATTAGAACCATATTCAGTTTGTCTTCTGAGAAGGCATTACGTCCATTCTTTTCATAAACTGCCCAAATATTACTTGCAATAGCAGCTGTGACACGAGCATCACGATCTCCATATCCACTAAATGCCAGCAATGCTCCTTCTAGATTAAGCAACCTGAAATGTTTGCCTTTATCAGACCTGAAATGCACAGATAACCTGCACATGGGAGAATGAAACTTATGACTGTTCCAGTCCGACTTGGACCATTAATTAGTCACACACAAGCGCGAAAGTAAGGGAGCCAGAATATATATATGAGAGAGGGTGGGGACAGTAGTAGTGTAATGAGAGCAGGGAATAGTATTACAGTGGTAGCAGTGGTGATGGTGGTAGTAGTAGAAAAAGTAATGCAACAGTGATAGAGGAGGCAATAAGAAGCTACTAGTAGTAGCGAAAAAAGGGTCAGAGGGTGGAGACTTTGTGAAGAGACAGTGGTAGTAAAAGAGGAGCACTGTAAGTGCACTAATGGCCCATGAGGGTAGGACCAAATCCCAGTGGGACAAAATCTTATAGGACAGAACCCACCTATGCAGAAGACAGGAAAGGCAAAGAAAATATAGGACAGGAGAGGAGGTAAAGAGAAGAGATAATGATCAGGCCAAGTCATGAACGTTCTGAAGTTTGGAGCATTTGACAATGTAATGAGAAATAAAGGCATCTACAGAGCCAGTACCAAGATTCATATTAGGAAAGTTGTGTCTGCAAAGCCAGTACTAAGACTCATTTCAGGAAAGTTGTGTACACAAAGCCAGTTACTAAGATTTACATTAGAAAAGCTGGGTATAAGGGATGCTTCAACAAGACAGTGTCTAAGATGGCTAGAAGAAGGGTTGGCAGTTTTGGCAGAAGACCAGTTAATAGGATGACTTTGATGACTAGCAGGACAGAAAAGAGCATTGTTAGTGTTGGCAAGGCTAACACTTTTGTGTTCTTAAGTCTGTCAGAAAGAGTGTAGCCAATTTCTCCAAAGTACAGTGGACCCCCGCTTAACGATCACCTCCAAATGCGACCAATTATGTAAGTGTATTTATGTAAGTGCGTTTGTACGTGTATGTTTCGGGGTCTGAAATGGGCTAATCTACTTCACAATATTCCTTATGGGAACAAATTCGGTCAGTACTGGCACCTGAACATACTACTGGAATGAAAAAAGTTCGTTAACCGGGGGTCCACTGTATTGGAGATGACAAGAGAAGGAAATGGAGTAGACCCTGTAAGTATCAGTAGCAGGAGGAGACCTAAAATAATTCCAAACAGAATATGAAACAGTTACACTGATGAATGGATTATTCCAACATAAAGCAAACTTGCCCATTTTTTGAAGGAAATTTAAAGAAAAGGTTTAAAGCAAGAAAAATAATTGAATCATGTGAACCAGTGTGTTTTGTGGTAGAATACACAGGAAACACAAACAAATATTTTGTGATGTGATGAAAAAGTATCAAGTTATACAGATGTTATTCAGAAATTGCAGACAAAAAAATTTTTCATAATAAACTTTGGAATCATCACACAAAATGGAAAACAGTATGCAATTCCAAATTATGTCCATAGCAATAGTGTCCAGTTGTCTTCCAACTGATCAGACCAAGTCCAATGATCCAATGATCCCAACATCTGTCCTGTATTAGCCAGTATTGCAATATGCTTGCTCACTCATGCACTTATCAGTCTCCAATTTTCCCTGAATTTACAGCGATTTGTGCGACTATTAACGCATTCAGTAAAATTAATAATGGTTTCTGAAGCAAGTAGTGGGGCAAAGAGGAAACATGGTTGTCAGTGTTAAGCAGAAACTTTAAATAATAAAGGATGAATATGGAGTCTCAGTAGCATGGGTATGCAAGAAATATGATAAGAAACAGTGTCTGATATTTACATCTTCTCAGGCATCTATATTTTTACTAGAAGAGCTTTACATCTGATCTGACTCAGAATGAAAGTTATTCTGAGTCACCATTATCAATCATGACAATTTACACTTCTCTCCACCATGAGTAAAATTACTATAAATTATGTACAAACTAAAATTATTACACAGCAATGTACTATAGTGCTATGGGTTACAATACCTGTATTCTAATCATCTGGTAGTTTTCTGAATCAGCATACTTCATCCACTGATTCAGATCTTTGTACATTAATGTTATGATCATGAAAAACTTAATTTTATAATTTGGAATTATGGTCAACTGGCAATAATGTATATCCTCTTTCCCCTTATTAGTCTGTTAATAGAGGGTTCAGTGTAATGTTCATGTTTTAAATAGATAGTGTACAAGAGAAAAAAGTCAAAGATATGTTAATAATGGTTCTAAGGACAGAGATAAACCAAGAAGACTGAAAAACTGAAAATACCTTTGTTGGCAAATACTCTGGAGCCGGAAAAGAGAATATTTACATACAATTATGAAAACATACAACCTAAATAAATTTTTTAGTGTTCTTTACAAAACAAGAAACCACATCCATAAAGTACGGAAAAACAAAGCTTGGCAGCATCTTTTCAGTCTGCCCAAAATGCTCCACATGCTAGTGGCTTTCTTTTGTGCTTAACAATATTTTATAACGTGTAAACTACATTTTGTATACGTACTGCAGAAAGAAAGAAAAAGTTTTTGTTTGTTTGCTAGCTATTGTATTAGCAGTGATGAAATGAGATCTATGGATCTGTTATATTTATTTATTTATTTTATGTCTTTGCAAACAGTACATTGAGATTTTATATTTACAATAGTGGGTTGCAACGTGTGACTAATTTTTATTAGGGTTCTCCAATGTTCGATCTCAACTACATCAATTAATTTTCACAATTTTATTATATTTTTATTACAGGTCGGCCATCACTAATCCGGCATCATTGGGACCTGTAGTGTGCCGGATTAGTGAGTTTGCTGGATTACAGAGTGGTTAGGCTAGAATACACTTGATTAACCTATCAAGAGAAACTCTTTCTGCTACATCTTCCTCATTTGCATCACTACTTTCTCCTCCACTGGCTTGCTGCTGTGAATTTACAACCATCTGCACAATTTCTCAGTCAGTATAATGATGAAATTTGAAATTATGCTAGCCGAAATTAGTGCTGGATTATTGATGGAAACGGATAACTGATTGCCGGATTATCGATGGCCGACCTGTATCACTACATTAATGGGAAAGCATTAAAGCTGCAAATGCTACATTAATACAGTTATATTTACACCTTCAAGCTAATCTTTTAATGTAATTTCTGAAACTACCATTCAATCTTCTACATAATCTTTTAAGTATTGTAGTTTTAGTTATAGTCAAAGTTTGCCCCAGTTGCTGTGCATATGGTGTCCCATGGCTTGGTTGGTAGTGCACTTGGTTCACATACAGATCCACATCCCTTTATCTAAAACCCTTGGGGCCAGTAGCGTTCTGAATTTCAGAATGAAGGTGGGGTCTAGGGCAGCACCCCACAATCAAACATTAACACTGCAGGAAAAATGTATGAATACTTACACTAAGTTGGATAAATAAAGACTACAAATAGAGAGGTACCTTGACTTACGAGTGCCCCAATGTATGAGTTTTCTGAGTTATGAGTCGTCGCTCGGTCGATGTTCTGCTTTGAGTTGCAGGCCAAAATCAGAGTTACGAGTGAGCTTCAGATATGCCGCCACTCACAGGAGAGAGGAAATATAAAAAAACCTCAATAATAACCAATGTGTAACATCCTTTCAATTTTGATACCACTGGTAGTGTCATCCTGCCAGAATGTTCTATAACGTATGACCTAAGTAAAGAGAAACAATTTTGGAACGTGTAATGCATGTTCGGCAGGCCGGCTGGCTGGCTGATTTGCTTTGGCTGTCTCTATCTCCTTTTGTCTGTCTGTATCTATCTCTGTCTCTGTTTTTAAAGACTTCAAGTGTCATCTGTCTTATTATCATAGGTTTCTGTCTAAGCAATCTCTCTTTAACTGAGTAAACTGCCATAATACTTCAGTAACTTGTCTTTCTGTTTCTTTAAACCATAAACAGTGTTAGTTCCAACACCATATTCTTCAGTAAGATGCTGCACTGGCACACCATGATCAAGCTTCTGCAGTAACTCTACTTTCTGCATTATTGATAACGTTAGATGCTTCCTTTTCTTTTTCCTCACTGTTACTAATAGGGGTATCTGCAGCTCTTTTTGACATTTTCACAGTGAAATTAAACAGTCACAAAATAATGAACAAAAACAAAATATCAACGAACAGCAGACGCATGTGTAAACACTACAAGCACTGAGGCACAACTGACGCCTGAGACTCTGGCTGTCAGTGCTGGGTCATGCCGCCACGTGGCGGCGTTGGAGTTATGTAGAGATGACAAGCTTCACACACTATGAAAAAACTCTGGTTTTCGGAACTTTTCAAATTTCAGAATTTCGGATAAAGGGATGTGGACCTGTACTGAGTGTCCGTGGTTCAATCCTCAACACAAGTAGAAACATTGTGCATGTTTTGTAACACCTGCTGTCCTTGTTCTCCTAGCAGAATTTAGGTACCTGGGTGTTAGTCAACTGGTGTGGCTTGCATCCTGGAGGACAAGATTAAAGGATCAGTGGATATAAGGCAGTCATCAATAGTGCACTGACTTTCTTGGGTTATCATGGGCGGCTAATCCTCCAGGTTAAAAATCCAAACAAATCTTATTTTACTATGGGCTTTTTAAATAAACTTTTTTTTTTTTAAATGGGGATTCAGTGTTTGGTCTGAGGACAGGTCAGTAGCTCCAAATCCTTGGCGTAATTATTAAAAGCAAAGAGAAGCATTAATCCTATAGAGTTAATACAGCAACTGGGAAAATGGGAGGTACTCAGTGATCCAATGAAGGGGAGGACAAGCCAGTCCAAACAAGGTACTCTAGGATAAAATAAAATAAATTTGTTCAACACATTCAAGGAACCTCCTTTTAAGTGTTACCTTCACTTGAAAAAAAATCACATTTACAAATACAAACATTTATTTCAGAGGAAGTACCAAGGTGGGGGTCTAGGGAAGGGCTTTAGCCCCAAAATAAAATGTATTAATAATGTTGCTGCTTCAGAATCTCTCCCAGTTTTCCCCTAATCCCCCAATATAGAAATTTTGGTATTGGCCCTGTTTACAAAATACAGGGTATTTCAAAGAGATGGACCTAATTTGAAAATCAACTATCTCTGAAATTGGGTCCATCTTTTCAAAACACACTGTACTGTACCATAAATTAACATACACATTATTACATTTATGCAGAAGTGCAAAACCATAGAGGTCATTAAGTAAGTTTATTTAGGTACAGGTACACAAGTACAATTGTAATTACACATTATAACCTTTACAAAGAAATAAACATTATTATTATTAACATGCATAAATTACCCAGGATAACCCCCAAAAAAGTCAGTGACCTATTTCTATTGGGTCCTTGTAGGTACTACAAAACTGTGCCTGTAAAATGAGAGACAATGAGATAGGATTGTAGGAAAGGAAAGGTGGTGCCAATTGTTTAGATCAAGAGCTCTCGAGCAGCATAGAGTGACAGTGTTTGAAGCTCTAACACAATAAATATTAACTTACAAGGCACTCTGTACCCCGCCAGTGTAACTTGCAAGGCACACTGTACCCTGCCAGTGTAACTTACATGGCACACTGTACCCCGCCAGTGTAACTTGCAAGGCACTCTGTACCCCGCCAGTGTAACTTGCAAGGCACTCTGTACCCCACCAGTGTATCTTGCAAGGCACTCTGTACCCCACCAGTGTAACTTGCAAGGCACTCTGTACCCCACCAGTGTATCTTGCAAGGCACTCTGTACCCCGCCAGTGTAACTTGCAAGGCACTCTGTACCCCGCCAGTGTAACTTGCAAGGCACTCTGTACCCCGCCAGTGTATCTTGCAAGGCACTCTGTACCCCGCCAGTGTAACTTGCAAGGCACTCTGTACCCCGCCAGTGTAACTTGCAAGGCACTCTGTACCCCGCCAGTGTAACTTACATGGCACACTGTACCCCGCCAGTGTAACTTACAAGGCACTCTGTACCCCGCCAGTGTAACTTACAAGGCACTCTGTACCCCGCCAGTGTAACTTACAAGGCACTCTGTACCCCGCCAGTTTAACTTACAAGGCACTCTGTACCCCGCCAGTGTAACTTACAAGGCACACTGTACCCCGCCAGTGTAACTTACAAGGCACACTGTACCCCGCCAGTGTAACTTACAAGGCACACTGTACCCCGCCAGTGTAACTTACAAGGCACACTGTACCCCGCCAGTGTAACTTACAAGGCACACTGTACCCCGCCAGTGTAACTTACAAGGCACACTGTACCCCGCCAGTGTAACTTACAAGGCACACTGTACCCCGCCAGTGTAACTTACAAGGCACACTGTACCCCGCCAGTGTAACTTACAAGGCACTCTGTACCCCGCCAGTGTAACTTACAAGGCACACTGTACCCTGCCAGTGTAACTTACAAGGCACACTGTACCCCACCAGTGTAACTTACAAGGCACACTGTACCCTGCCAGTGTAACTTACAAGGCACACTGTACCCCGCCAGTGTAACTTACAAGGCACACTGTACCCCACCAGTGTAACTTACAAGGCACACTGTACCCCACCAGTGTAACTTACAAGGCACACTGTACCCCACCAGTGTAACTTACAAGGCACACTGTACCCCACCAGTGTAACTTACAAGGCACACTGTACCCCGCCAGTGTTGGCCTGACTCAGGATCTGAGTTAGTGTTCTGGGTTTTAACATGGTGGTGCAGGAGGCAGAGTGTCGACGGTAGCACTGCAGGTGTCACTGTGGTGCAGGTGTTAACTCAGGAAGGTGTTGTCTGGACTAACATGTATCAGGATACACGTCATGTGTCCTCCCACCAGCTGATCTCTCACAGAAAACGGGAAACATGACCTTGACGTCCTCACAAAAGGCAGTCAAATTCATTCATAAAGAAATATGGCTATTGCCTTGAGCACTGCAGTGGTAGCTTATGTTACCGGGAGGCCGAGGAATTAAATTACTGTACTGTGATATGAGGTGTGTCTCACACATTGAAAATTACGCATTGCAATGCTTGTTATTGTATCACTTTTTAGAACCTGCTATATTTCCCTTCTTCAGGTTTTACATGTGTATCATTAAGAACGCTAATCACCAATAGTAATATAAGGAAGCGTGCTAAATATTCTGGCAATATAAAACAAAGTTGCGTTTAAAAGAGTTAAAAATGTTAGGAAAAGTTGATTTTTGGACAATATTGGAACACAACAAACATTTCTTCGTCTAGTGCAAAATGGCGACGCCAAGCCCAAGAAAATTTCAGGAAAAGATAGCGTTACTGCAACAAAGGGAAGCCGAAGGAAAACTAGAGTATGAGCAGATTATGACAGAAGTCCAAGGGCTGACTAGAGCTGTACGTGTTATGTGTATCATTGCCATAAGTGTCTGAAATTTGATAGTGAAATTGGAAAACAAATCTTATTCATTCCAAAACATCGTATTTACTGCAATGTATTAATTAAGTGTTGAGCAGAATATAATGTTGGAATGCATCTTATAATTTTCTGTTATGCCACGACATGTTTTCGGTTGTTGTTTTAGCATGTCACTCGTTACCGTAAAGGTCTATAAAGCACATGAAAAATACAGCTTTTTTTTCTCAAGGTTCTTTATCACATGTCTAAGTCATCATGTATATTATACAGTGACAGAGCTTTAAGCTCCACACTTGGCAGCTGAATGGTTGGTGGTGTATGCTGCTAGGAATGCTGAGTTGCCAGGAACACACCTCAAAATTGCTATAAATAATAGAATAATTGATGTAGCACATGGCACACATGAAGCAGTCTTGGAGAAGTATTTGTAATTTTTCCTATGTGCTATGATGTGGCATTCCCCGGCATGTGATATTACAGTAATGTATATGTGGTGATTATCTTAGCTGTTTTAACTTTTAAGGTTTAAATAATAAGTTAGTACAAAGACCCCAGTGGAAATAAGTCTCTGACTTTCTTGGGTTATCCTAAATAATCTACACTTGTGCTGCTATATGTGATAATTTATGTAACTATTTATGTGTACCTATATCTGAATAAATTTTTTATCACGCTTTTGCTTTGTGTGCAGTTTTTGAAATTGTGCTGCACTCCTTCAGTATTTTTCAATAGAACTCAAATCACCATAAACCTGAAAATTTCACATGTTATTTTAAAACCGCACAGGCTGTGTTTTTAGTAACTCTAGTATCTGTTGCCAGAGAAGTCAGCTAACTTTAAAAAGGTGTATGGTGTACATCTGGTTGAGTCACCAAATTTCCAAGTCACAATGTCAGTAAGTGGTCCAGATTGCAAGTTATCCTGCAACATAATTCTAATTCAGTTTTATTTTAAATTAAGATATGGTAGGTTATATTAGGTTAGTATTTCCCCTTAGGAAAATATTGGAGGCTTCTGAATGATCGGTGACTTGAGAACTTTGAGATTACTAGTATTTTTTTCACATGACGAATATGTTTCTGCTTAAATACACAGAAAAAAATGTATCAGAATCAAGAGTAAAGAACATTTATCAAGTAAGGTGTAAATAACGTGCATTCATGATATAATATTAAGAAAATAAAATCCTGCAACTGGATTAATTGGTATGGGGTGAGACATTGGATTTATTTTTTATTTCCATACCCTGTGATTCTTCACTCTCCCTTTAAAGGGGTGCTGTGATGCTGGCAAAGAGCTCTTGATTCAAGGAATTTTAGCTCCCTTTTTCCTTGGGTAAAACCTGATTACCTCCCAATGGTGTTAGTGCTTCCCCATGAAAATAATAGTAATGCCTATTCTGTTAACCTGTACAGTGGAACCTCAAAAATCGAACTGCTCCCAACACAACCAATTATGTAAGTGTATTTTTGTAAGTGCTTTTATAAGTGTATTTTTAAGGGTCTGAAATGGACCAATCTAATTTACATTATTCCTGATGGGAGTAAATTAATTCGGTAAAGGCACTCGAACAGACTTCTGGACCGAAGAAAGTTCGATATTTGAGGTTCCACTGTACTTTTACATTTTGATCTTTATTTTTTTTTATTTTCTGTTTGGTTTGTTTAAAGTCGTACATTAAACACACAAGTGAACACAGATATTATCAGCCTAGCTTGGGACCAAGTTGTGGGGGTGTTGAAATGTCTTAAGGTAATCCTAGTCATGAGTAATATTAAGATAAGTTTCTTATAGATTTCTTAAAATACACTACTGTATATATAATGCAATACAGGCAGGCCCTGCTTACACAGCAGGTTAGGTTCCTGGCTTCTGCTTTAAAGCGAAAAATGATGTAAAGTGCCACCTAGCCTATTTTTCACTTTCAAATGCATATAAAAGCCTGAATGATTAAGATAAAGATAAAGATTTATTTTTTAGTAAAGGTTACAATATGTAATTACAGTTTTGGTTTGCTAAGTACAAAGAAAGCCACTATCATGCCTGGGCATTTTGGGCAGACTAATCCTAGTACATAATAACTACTTAAAACTAGACAAGATAATAGTGATTAACTGTATTACAATTTTATTTAATCTTAATACTAATGCGAGGTAGTCAAGGTGGAGGTTTATAAGAATAATAATCCAGAAGTTGCACATAAAAGCAATATTACAATTAATGGTTCGAGCAGTAATATTTCATGGACTGGCAGGTGTTTAAAAGACTAGAGGTCACATAATATAACTAATTGGAAGTTGTTTTGGTTGATTTGGTTAGTATTGAGCGATAAGATGTTTTTTTTAGCAAAGTCCTAAATTAATAAGTAGTCAGGGCATCTTTTACCAGTTCTGGTAGTGAGTTCTAGATCTTTGGACCCTTTATGTGCATTGCATTTTTGCATAGTGTGAGATGGACATGAGGGATGTTGAAGAGTGCCTTATGCCTTGTATTGTGACTGCATTCTGTTGTAACTATCAAGGAGAAGTTTAAGTGGAGGGTTTATAGTGGAGTTTAATGTTCTATATATTTAGTAGGCACAATAATATGATTGTATGTTTCATATATTTAGCAAGTTCAGGATTTTGAAAAGTGGTGGGGTGTGCTGTCTAGCACAGGAGCTGGTAATCATCCCCACAGCAGCTTTTTGTTGGGTAATTGAAGGTTTATGGTGGTTAGATGTTTACCTGGAGTTTACCTGGAGAGAGTTCCGGGGGTCAACGCCCCCGCGGCCTGGTCTGTGACCAGGCCTCCTGGTGGATCAGAGCCTGATCAATGTGGTTGATCTCCAGGCACAAATACCATAGGTGAGGTAAGGATATATTAAAGAGTGATATAGGGTAAGGAGTGTCGTTTGTGGTACATAGTATCATATCTTGGAAAGGATGTCGTCGTATTTGGAAATTTTCTCGTATGTGTTGGATGTGGGAATGAAATTTAAGATTACAGTCAAGGAGAAGGCCTAGAAATTTACCCTCAGTGTCTTGAAATCAGGGAACCATTTATTGATATATTAAGTTGGATATTTAAGGCTCTGTTACCACACAGCATGAAGTGTGTTTTGTCTGTGTTGAGATTGAGTTTGTTTACACTATCATATACAGTGGTACCTTGACTTACGAGTGCCCCAACTGACGAGTTTTCCCGAATTACGAGCCGTCGCTCTGTAAAATTTTTGCTTTGAGTTGTGAGCCAAAATCTGAGTTACGAGCGAGCTTCAGACTTGCCGCCACTCGCAGGAGATACCGAGGAAATATAAAAAAAAATCGATAATAACCAGTGTGTGACATGCTTTCAATTTTGATACCACTGGTAATGTCATCCTGCCAGAATGTTCTATAACATATGCCCTAAGTAAAGAGAAACAATTCTGGAACATGTGTAAAATGTGTTTGGTAGGCTGGCTGATTTGCTTTGGCTGTCTCTATTTCCTTCTGTCTGTCTGTATCTATATCTGTCTCTGTCTCTATCTCACAGGTACACATAAATAGTTATACATAGTGTAAATTACCCAAGATAACCTAAAAAACCCAGACAAAGTGCTGTACAGTACTATGCTTGTAGATATAAGGCATAATAAGCATGACTGGCCAGTAATGCACATTTTCACTTGTTCAGGAATCAGACGTGAGGACTCTGCATCGTGTGTAATACCTGTTGGTTCATGAGCGGCTCTCTCTCTGAGACAGAGACAGGAAGATAGAAACAAAGACAGACAGATAAACAGAGACAGAGATAAACATAGACAGAGCTAGACAGACAGATAGACAAATAGAAACAGACGAACAGACAGAAACAAACAGATAGACATGTTTATGTGTAATAGTGAAAAATAAAGTCAAGGCAGTGCATGATCATCAAATGTCACTCCACTGCTGCACTGTCAGCAGTGGAGTGACACTCATCTTACACTGTGCTTCAAGGAGTTTCATATATATAGTGGAACCTCTACTTGCGAGTTTAATCTGTTCCATGACCTTGTTCGCAACTGGATTTGCTCGTTTGCAGGGTCAATTTTCCTCATTTAAATTAACTGAAATCCAATTAATCCATTCCAGTGGAATTTGGTACTTCAATAATTTCCCTAATATCAACTCTACGGCTTATTTATCTATCTCACTTCATCTAATATGACATAATAAACAATATAAATAACATACAAACCTGATATATACTCTAAAATGAATAAAATATATCATTCATGTGGTGGTATGGGCGGTGTCGGCGTTGGCGGTGGACGAGTTTGTCTGGAGACCGGGCAAAATATTTCATGAAAAATTTAGCTAATATCATCTATACGGCTTATTTATCTATCACAGTTCATCTAATATGACATAACAAACAATATAAATAACATAGAAACATGATATATACTCTAGAATGAATAAAATATGTCATTCATGTAGTGGTATGGGCGGTGTCGGCGGTGGACGAGAGTTTGTCTGGAGACCGGGCAAAATACTTCATGAATAATTTTGCTAATATCATCTATATGGCTTATTTATATATCACAGTTCATCTAATATGACACAACAAACAATAAAAATAACATAGAAACATGACATATACTCAAGAATGAATAAAATGTCATTATGTAACAGGTGGAGGCGGCCACAACCGCTCCATCTTTGTTGTGGTAAACACTGCCATCTAGTGACGGCCTTTTGAAGCCATCTATTATAATTGTTATATGTAGTACATATATGTGTTATTATTATACATATTATTATTATTATTATTATTATTATTGTATTATATTATTATACTATTACAGTGGTCCCTCAATTATCGTCCATAATCCATTCCTGGAAGTGGGACTGTTATCGAAATAGATGATTTTCGAATCAATTTTCCCCGTAAGAAATACTGTAAATACAATTAATCCGTTCCTGACACCCAGAAGTATTAAAACAAAAAAATTTTTTACATGAAATGTAGATGTAGTACATAAACAATACAATGGCACATGATGAATGAAACATTAACAGAATAACACTTACCTTTATTGGCAATTCTTCTTAGTGTATGGAAGACTGGAGAAGGAGAGAGATTGGATTATTTACTGTTTTGAAGGGGAATCCCCTTCCATCAACACCTGAGGTACCAAGTGCTTTTCTGGGGTTACTTCTCTTCTCTGTTTCTTAATGCCACTAGGACCAGCTTGAGAGTCAGTGGAGTCCTGTCTCGCAAAAAAACTGTCCAGAGAGCTCTGTTTCTGGCGTCTCTTTAAAACTTCCATAAAATGGGCCAAGACTCTATCACTGTACAAGTTGCCAATATGGCTTGCAACATCCTTCTCAGGGTATTGTTTCTCCATAAATCTTTCCATCTTGCCCCACATTTCAAAAATCTCCTTAATTTCTGAAGAAGGCACCTTCCATCTCTCTTCCTCCTCTGCAGCAAGATTCTGAGCTGCAATCTGTTGCTCTTCCTGCTGAAGCTCTTGCAGCTCCTCAGTGGTTAGCTCTTCGTTGTGGTCCTCCACCAACTCTTCCATATCCTCCAAACTCGCATCCAACCCCATGGAACTCCTCAGTGCCACAATAGAGTTCTCAACTGACATAGGCTCATCAGGGTCTGCCTCAAACCCTTCAAAATCCCTCTTGTGGACACAATCTGGCCACAATTTTCTCCAAGCAGAGTTCAAAGTCCTGGTAGTCACTCCCTCCCAAGCCTTACCTATAAGGCTTATGCAATGGAGGATACTGAAGTGTTCTTTCCAAAAATCTCTTAGGCTCAAGTGAATGTCTGAGGTCACATTAAAGCACCTTTCAAACATTGCTTTGGTGTAGAATTTTTTAAAGTTTGAAATGACTTGCTGGTCCATGAGCTGGGGGAGAAGAGTGGTATTCAGGGGCAAGAACTTTACTGTGATGAACCCAAACTCCTTCAGTATTAGGTCATCCAAGTTTGGAGGATGAGCAGGTGCATTGTTCATTACTAGGAGGCACTTGAGATCCAATTTCTCTTCCAGGAGGTAATTCTTCACACTAGGTGTTACGCGCCCCTACTTCACTCCATTATATACAAAAATAAAAGGCCTGGTTAAAATAAGTTCTGTAATAATATATCGCGAACCACTTTATTACTAGCTAGATAAAGCAGGTTCGACTATATATTATTATCGGGTACAGTATGAATCATCAAAAGTACTGTACTCTCATTGTATTATATTGTATTATATCTTTCCCCATGATTATTATAATTATAATATTATATTATATTATTATTAGGTTAGGTATTATGAATGTGTAACCACTACTGTAGTGACCAATTGGTGGTTCTAGAATTGACGCCACGCGTCGCCTTCTGGCCGAGCTGAAGTCATACTGTGAAGTAGTTGAGTGAGTCAGTCAGCTCCTAGCTCTGACTCGGTACGGGTCCTCAACCCAAAGCTCCTAGCTTAAACTAAAACTTTATACCAAGTCTATTGTCTTGCCTTTGCCATTAGTTTCCTGAAGTCTGGTAATTCATGTCACTTATGAAAGATAACCATTTCGTTACCCTAGACCTTTCTAAAAGAGTTAAATGGTGAGATTAGTAGATTATTAATTGAAATTATTGTATCATACTCTGTTAATGAGAATTTGAATGTAAGATTGGGTTTCTTGCTGTATAGTATTTCATTTATAATTGCTTGTGGTTATTTTAATTCACTAACCAAATACCAATGAAACTAAATGATTGGTAATAAAATAAAACTAACAAAAAAAAATGGAGTTATTTGTGCCCCTATTGTTATGGTGAAGATTAAGTCGTAACAAATGGGTTGTCTGTCCGGGAGATACTTACCCTGAAGTACATATTTGTTTTGCATTAAAATTAAGCTCCCTTGCAAGAATTAAGAAAATGGATCTAGAAATTAAGTCATTATTAGATGAATTAACAGAGGCTACTCTTGACACTTTAAAATTACAGACGTGTTGGCAAATAGCTAGACAGTTAGATATACCTTATAATAGATACCATAGCGCAGAGACTCTTAGGTCCCTAATTAAGGATAGATTATTTCCGAAATCCCAAGGAATGCCAGAATTAGATTCGGAAGATAGTTTTATTTCTCAGTTCGAGGAAGTAGAAATCCCACGGACGGGAACTGCCTTAAATAATGAAGTTGAGCCAGGGTTTACAAGGCCTTACTACTCAGTCCAGTCTCAAAGCTCTCCCCCGTTCATTTCCCCGGAGTATGTATCGGTGGTTGGAACGAACCCTCAGTTAAATGACGGGGATAATTTTAGGACTGGTGCTCATCCCAAAATACTTCCGGAGAAGACGCCTGAATTCCCCTCGGTGTCATTACCTCTTGGGAATTTCACGTCCGAACAACTAGAGAGAATAGAACGCATATTACTATTACAAAACTCTCAAATAGAAGCTAGAAGATGTCTAAATGAGGAAGAATTTAGGCGTGAAAGGTTTCGTTTTGAAACAAAGCAGAAGGGAGTTCCGGAAGAAAGAGACGTGAAGAGCACGGTAACCGGGTTTGACTTGCATAAAGCAGCTCTGATGGTACCTAAGTTTAACGAAACAGACTTAGATGAATTCTTTGAAATTTTTGAGAATCAGGCACGTTCAATGGGCTGGCCCAAAGACAAATGGGCCACATTGCTGCACACGTCTCTATATGGAAAGGCGCAGTCTTGTGTCGCCTCCTTACCATATGAGTTTTATGTCCAGTACGACATAGTAAAGAGTACTATTTTAGAAGCATATGACATGCTCCCTATTGGTTACCAAATAGCTTTTTGTTCCATGAAACGGCAAACAGGACAAACTTATTTAGATTTTGCCCGAGGGAAAGCAGTGGCGTTTGAACGTTGGTGTCGAGCTTCTCGGGTCACGACTTTAAAAGATCTATCACAATTTAATGTTACTAGAAGATTTGTATGCAAATTTTCCAGAGGGAGTTCGCCAGTATCTTGTTGGCCATCCGCAAACGACGTTGTTAGAGACTGCCGCGCTGGCAGACAACTTTGAGATTTCCCAGAGGTTGGCACAATCTGAAAGCAGCCAGGTTATCAAACCAGCAACGAGACCCGAACCTGCGAAGCCTTTCGGTAAGCGACCTAGCCAACCCGTTCACTCCCGTGTAACAAGTAAACCCGAAGTAAAACACCAAATTCAATCGAGCCCATCCTATAGACCAGATAGGTCATGGGAAAAAATTAAATGTTCGTACTGTTCGAAGCTGGGACATTTCAAATCACAATGCTTTAAGCGTGATAGGGACCAGGGAAGGAGTCCATCCTATAGATTGCCCACACAAATCATATCCTCTACGACTCGTCCAAGGAAGTCCGAGCCAAGAGTAGACGCTCTGTCCCAAGGAAAAGGAACAGATCCTCCTCGTTGACTAAGCAGAATATGGGTATCATCGTCAAACTTGTCAAGAGCTATGAGTCCTTACTTTTCCAAAAGCAAAGTAGGAATTACCGATAGCCAGTTGTTGCAAGTAAATTCCTTTAGGGATACGGGGTCCTACTTAACATTGTTAAGAGAAGGACTGTTATCATTCCCCGCCGGATCATATATGGGTTTCGACGCTCTGTTGGAAGCTTATGGTGGCTCCACTATGCGAGTACCCCTGTGCAAGTTATATGTTGAAACTCCTATTTTTACAGGCTGGACGTCAATCGGAGTGTCTCCAACTAACTTCCCCATAAAAGACGTAGACCTATTGATTGGGAATGACTTAGCAGAAGAAGGAATATGGAAAGAGCCCATAGTTATGGAAAATCCAACTGAGGAAAATTACGTCATCGAAGCCCGACGAACGGAACCTACCCTCTTTCCTCTGAGCATAGTAACCCGGGCAATGACCAAACAGTCGCGTTCTCCGTTGGTATCGGAGGAAGTCATGGACGACGTCGACGTAGGAGTAGGAGACATATTCAACGAAAGCTCGAGTGTTGAGGCAACAATCCACCCAGAACCGATACCAGTTCCTAAGTCGGTGGTTTCCGAAATAGATTTATTCTCGAAGGAGGATCTAGTAAGAGAACTCCGAATAGACCCCTCCTTAAGTGACCTCAGGAAGCTTGCTGTGTTGGGAGAAGAAGCCCTTAAAAGTGACAGCTCTTACTATTGGGAGAAGGACTTACTGAAAAAGAAACTAGGATCTCTTGAAAGTGATCATCTACTGGTCTTGCCTACCCCGTTTAGAAATTTAGCATGTAAGTTTGCTCATGACAGTCCTCAAGGCGGACATCTGGGACAAAAGAAGACTTTTAGAAAAATTGCTAAGCACTTCACATGGCCAAAAATGAAGGAAGAAGTGGAATGGTATGTAAGAAGCTGTTCTGTGTGTCAACTAGTAGGCAAACCTGCTCATAATCCACCACCTGCGCCGTTGAACCCTATACAAGTAAGAGGCGAACCCTTTTCACGTCTGGTGATAGACTGTGTCGGCCCGCTACCCAAGACTCGGCAGGGCAACCAATTCCTGTTCACTACCATGGACACCGTCACCAGGTACCCGGAAGCAGTTCCTCTCAGGAGGATTAATGCTTGCCTAATAGTGAGAGCACTTATTAAGTTCTTCTCTCACTTCGGATTTCCAAGAGAAGTTCAATCGGATCAAGGGTTGAATTTTACTTCAAAATTTTTCCGTGAAGCCTTGGCTCAGTTAGGGGTCAAGATGGTTTACACGACGGCCTGTCGACCCCAATCACAAGGCGTGGTGGAAAGGTTCCATCAAACTTTGAAGATTATGATGAGGTCCTATTGTTTACAGTATTCCAAAGATTGGGATGAAGGTATTCCACTACTCTTGTTTGCCCTAAGAGAAAGCGAACAAGACAACTTGAAGTTTTCGCCATTTGAGTTAATATATGGGCATCAAATTAGAGGACCAGTACAGGTTCTCAAAGAAGCTTGGACCGGGGAAGAAACGCTGACTTTTAGGAGCTCTCCTACCTTAATGAAAGAACGCCTGAGCCTAGCTAGAGAATTGGCCGCCGAAAACTTACGACAAGCACAGAGTAAGGTGAAGGAGGAATACGATCGTCGAACTAAACTTCGTTCATTTGAACCAAAAGATCAAGTTCTGGTTCAACGATTTCATCAGGGACATGCTCTACAGCCCAAATTTGAAGGTCCTTTAGAAATTGTGAAGCGCCTAAGTGACGTGAACTACTTGGTAAGGACGCCGAAGAAGAGGAACTCACAACGGACGTATCACGTTAACCAACTTAAACCCTATTCAGGAATCGTTTCACCAGTTTCTACTATAACTCCTCTGAACCAAGAACGGGTTCCAGTACGTTCAGATGAAATGATAGGAATACCAGTTCTTCTGAACAATTCGACAGCCTTAAAGAATTTAAATTCTCTACTGATAAATCTGGAAGTGGACAAAGGACATGAAATAAAATCCCTGATTAAGGCAAATCTCCACCTATTCAACGACGTCCCAAAACCGTGTACGTTGGGTGTGCACGATGTTACTCTCAGAGAACCTACTCCAATCAAGCAATCTCCCTACAGAGTGAGTCCCAAAAAACAAGGTGAGCTAGAGGCAGAGGTGAACTTCTTACTCTCACACGGGTTGATAAAACCAAGTAACAGTCCTTGGGCATCCCTGTGCATTCTAGTCCCCAAACCAGACGGGACCTCCCGTATGTGCACGGATTTTAGAAAAGTCAATGCTGTAACAGTACCTGATGGGTTTCCAATACCCAGAATTGACGACTTAATAGACAAGGTCTCCAGAGCTAAGTATACATCAGTAAATTTGACTTGTTAAGAGGGTACGTATTACCAAGTCCCGTTGTCACCAAGAGCTCAAGAGATATCGGCTTTTACGATACCTGGTGGCCTATACAAGTATTGCGTTATGCCCTTTGGCTTCTGTAACGCGGCTTCTACGTTCCAGTGTATTATGAACATACGGGTGGATTGGACGGAGTTGAAGCTTACTTAGACGACTTAGTCGTATACAGCGACAGTTGGCCCCAACACCTTAGACAGCTTAAAGCCTTGTTTGACGCCTTAAGTAAACATAATTTTACAGTGAATTTGTCCAAGTGTGAGTTTGGCCAGACGAAAATTAAATACTTAGGATTTCGGATTGGACAAGGTGAAGTCGCTCCTTTGAACGCCAAAGTAAAGGCCCTCTTAGAATTTCCTACCCCTAAGGATAGGAAAAGCGTATCACGATTTTTAGGAGTTGCTGGTTACTACCGTCGGTTCTGTCCGAATTTTGCACAGGTAGCTTTTCCCCTAACTGAATTAACTAGTCCATACACAAAGTTTTCATGGACCCAGGACTGTGAAATTGCTTTTAATCATTTAAAAAGATTACTATCCTCTTCCCCAGTATTGCTAAGTCCTGATTTTAATAAACCATTCCACTTACAAATAGATGCCAGTGCGTATGCTTTGGGAGCCGCATTGTTACAGAAGGCTCCAAATTCTGACCTATTACAACCTGTTTCTTATTTTTCTTCTAAGTTAAAGAAACACCAAATTAATTATTCAACTATAGAAAAAGAAGCCTTAGCTCTCGTTGTATGCCTAGAGAATTTTGATGTATAATTAGGATCCTCTACCCATCAGATATCGGTGTACTCTGATCATAATCCTTTGACCTTCATAAATTCTATGAAATCGAAGAACGCCAAAATACTTCGTTGGGCTTTGAGAATTCAACCGTTCTCTATTACCATTTCCCATATAAAAGGAAAACATAATCTCATTGCTGATGCCCTCTCTAGGCCTTGAAATTTTTATTAATATACCTTTATTTTAACAGTATGAGTCGGTACTTTTATGACCATCTATGTTGTGGAGAAAGCTGGAGATGATGTAGGACTGCTGTCTATGTTACAACCTCTGCTACTATGACAGATGCTACCCACCACAGAGAGTACAAGTCAATGGCGCCCGTCAGTCGCGAGGGGGGAGGTGTTACGCGCCCCTACTTCACTCCATTATATACAAAAATAAAAGGCCTGGTTAAAATAAGTTCTGTAATAATATATCGCGAACCACTTTATTACTAGCTAGATAAAGCAGGTTCGACTATATATTATTATCAGGTACAGTATGTAACCACTAATCATCTAGAATTGAAAGTTAAAAAGTACTCTCATTGTATTATATTATCAATCAGATTTAGGACATAATAGGAAGACCCATGTAATCATTAGTTATAATCGTTATGGAGCAAAGGCAAGAAGAATAGGCGTTATATTATATTATTATTATTAGGTGTATGTCCTCTGGTATTACGAATGTGTAACCACTACTGTAGTGACCAATTGGTGGTTCTAGAATTGATGCCACGCGTCGCCTTCTGGCCGAGCTGAAGTCATACTGTGAAGTAGTTGAGTGAGTCAGTCAGCTCCTAGCTCTGACTCGGTACGGGTCCTCAACCCAAAGCTCCTAGCTTAAACTAAAACTTTATACCAAGTCTATTGTCTTGCCTTTGCCATTAGTTTCCTGAAGTCTGGTAATTCATGTCACTTATGAAAGATAACCATTTCGTTACCCTAGACCTTTCTAAAAGAGTTAAATGGTGAGATTAGTAGATTATTAATTGAAATTATTGTATCATACTCTGTTAATGAGAATTTGAATGTAAGATTGGGTTTCTTGCTGTATAGTATTTCATTTATAATTGCTTGTGGTTATTTTAATTCACTAACCAAATAACAATGGTAATAAAATAAAACTAACAAAAAAAATGGAGTTATTTGTGCCCCTATTGTTACGGTGAAGATTAAGTCGTAACACTAGGGCCAAACACTTCATTGAACCACTCGATGAAAATGTCCCTTGTGACCCATGCCTTATTATTAGATCTCCAAAACACACACAGTTTACTCTTCATAACATTGTTTTTCTTGAAAACACTGGGATTTTCAGAATGGTACACTAGTAACGGCTTCACTTTGAAATCCCCACTAGCATTAGCACAGAACGTGAGCGTGAGCCTGTCTTTCATAGGCTTGTGTCCTGGCAGTGCCTTTTCTTCCTGAGTAATGTAGAACCTCTTTGGCATTTTCTTCCAAAAAGAGGCCTGTTTTGTCACAGTTGAACACTTGTTCAGGTTTCAGTCCTTCAGCCTCTATGTACTCCTTGAATTCCAGCACATATTTTTCAGCCGCTTTTTGGTCCGAACTGGCAGCCTCACCATGCCTTATCACACTGTGTATGCCAGTACACTTCTTAAATCTCTCAAACCAGCCTTTGCTGGCCTTAAATTCACTCACATCACCACTAGTTGCAGGCAATTTCTTTACCAAATCGTCATGCAACTGCCTAGCCTTTTCACAAATAATCGATGTCATAAGACTAACTCCTGCTAATTGTTTCTCGTTTATCCACACCAATAATAACTTCTCAACATCTTCGAGTACTGGTGATCTCATTTTTGTCAGCATATTTACCCCCTTTGCAACAACAGCGTCCTTAATTTCCTTTTTCTTGGCTATGATGGAAGATATGGTTGTACGGGATATGTTATACATCCTGGCCAGTTCTCCCACACGTACGCCACTTTCATATTGTTCAGTGATGTTTTTCTTAAATTCAATCGTATTTCTCACCTTCTTTACCAAAGGCTTGGCACTAGGAGCTTTCTTTGGAGCCATGGTAGCTTATTTAGCACTTGCAAGCACTAAAATCAATGGAATATTATGAAATACAGTGGACCCTCGAATTTAGTAGTGCCTTTTCTGTATGCCAAACTATTTTTATTATTTATAAAATGTATGTTTTGTTAATATTTCCCACAGGAAATAATGTAAATCCAATTAAACCTTTCCAGACACCCAAAAATATTAACAAACAATACATTTTATAGATAAAAATAGTTTTGCATACAGAAACGGCACTAATAAATTTGAGGGTCCACTGTATTTCGTATGAACACATGAGGGGACCGTCGCTCACTGGTAAACAGTGGCACACTGTCTGGGAAGGCAGGCCCATGCGGCTCAGAGCGTGAGTATGCGTCCCAGACGAAGGACAATTAGCGAGTTAACGGACCATTTGCAAGCCAATGTTTAGACGAAATAACGGGACTACATGTATTTCCGAAATGGACGACTTTCAGGCCTTACGATTATTAAGGGACCACTGTATTATTATACATATTATTATTATTATTATTATTATTATTATTATTATTATATAAATCATTTGTAATTTTCATTTACACAAAAAATATAAGATTTACTGTTATTCCTTATTGCAATAATTGTATAAATAATGTCAACCCATTCATGACTGCATATTGGAATGGACAGTGACGTCATTTGTTTACTCTGAAACAGCCAAGCAATTGACCATTTGTCCTAGGTTGAGCTCTATTTCAAGGCACTTTTCGTCATGAAAGCAATCAAAATCATATCTATTTCTGTAATATATCTTCTATTCTATCAAATGAGACCAAAAAAAACGAGAATACAACCATAAAAACCATTCAAAATTACTGCTAAGGAGTGGCTAATTGCTGAAAAGTGAACTCCATTATTTATGCTTAGATTTTTTTCATTTTTGGTGTATGTTAAGAAGCATCTTTCCATCATACATTGCCAAAGTTTCAATAAGATAGTCCAACAAACAAATGAGATACAATTCCCGAGATCAAGAGCAAGAGCCCCTCACCAGTGTCAAGGAACCTGCCTTGAGGTCTGCTCGCTTGTGGAAATTTTGCTCGCGTATGGAAGCAAAAAATCAACCCATCGACTGCTCGTATTTGGAAAAACTCCCACGTGGACACGCTCGCAAGTAGAGGTTCCACTGCACTCCAGCATTTCTAAAACATTGCTGGGACCTGGCAAAAAAGGCAAAAATCATTTATTTATAAATAAATTTCTCTTATTTAAAAACCCTGTAACAAAAAAAAAAAAAAAAAAAAAAAAGGGAGGTTTTTTGGGGGCTGGAACAGATTAATGGTATTTCAATTAATTTAAATGATGAAAATTGATTTAATATACGAGCAAATTGAGTTACGAGCTCAGTCATGGAACGAATTAAACTCGTAAGTCAAGATACCACTGTATTAGGTGAGCAATAGAGCTAAGTCTAAAAAATGCATATAATAATGATGATAATAATTAATAATAATTATTTTGACATGTTTATCCAAAGGAATATAATAATTGGGTGTACATGGCAAAAGCCCCTCATATGCAGAGTATTTCAGGCAAACTTAAAATTAACTTAGGATTAATAAGGCAATAATAGTACATATGGTCATTAGATGAGTTACAATGAATACAAGAGAATTCAGTATTCTATTAGGTCATGCTATATGCCTGTAATAAGTCTTGTAGAGAAGACTTACAGTTTTGATTACTAACCTTAGGCGGCCACAATGGAGTGATTAATATTTGAGATGAATACAGATATTGAGAGTTTACCTGGAGAGGGTTTTGAGGGTCAATGCCCCCACGGCTCGGTCTGAGACCAGGCCTCATGGTGGATCAAGGCCTGATCAACCAGGCTGTTACGGCTGGCCGCACGCAAACTGACGTACGAACCACAGCCCAGTTGGTCAGGTACTGACTTTATGTGCCTGTCCAGTGCTTTCTTGAAGACAGCCAGGGATCTATTAGTAATCCCCCTTATGTATGCTGGGAGGCAGTTGAGCACTCATGGGCCCCGGACACTTATTGTGTTTTCTCTCAATGTACTCGTGGTGCCCCTACTTTTCATTGGGGGAATGTTGCATCTCCTGTCGAGTCTTTTGCTTTCATGGGGAGGTTTGGTACTAATCCCTCCAGAACCTTCCAAGTGTATATTATCATGTATATTTCTTGCCTGTATTCCAGGAAATACAGATCAAGGACCTTCAGCTGTTCCCAGTAATTTAGGTGCCTTATCATACTTATGTATACCGTGAAAGTTCTTTGTACCCTCTCCAGGTCAGCAATGTCGCCAACCTTGAAGGGGGCCGCTAGTGTACAGCAGTATTTCAGCCTAGAGAGAACAAGCAATTTGAAGAGAATCATCATGGGCTTGGCGTCTCTAGTTTTGAAGGTTCTCGTTATCCATCCTATCATTTTCCTAGCAGATTCGGTAGATGCATTGTTGTGGTCTTTGAAGGTGAGATCCTCTGACACTATCACTCCCAGGTCCTTCACATTACTTTTTCACTCTATTGTATGGTTAGAATTTGTTGTATACCCTGATACATTTTTAATTTCCTCAAGTTTTCCATATCTTTGTAGTTGAAACTTCTCGTTGAACTTCATATTGTTTTGAGGGCCCATTTGAAGATTTGGTTTATGTCCGCTCGAAGTTTTGTGGTGTGCTCGATGGAGGTCACTGCCATGGCAATCCAGGTGTCATCTGCAAAGGAAGACATGGAGCTACGGCTTACGTCTCTGTCAGATATGAGGATGAGGAATAGAATGGGAGCGAGTACTGTGCCTTGTGGAATAGAGTTTTTTCACCGTAGCTGCCTGGGACTTTACTTGGTTTACGATTATTCTCTGTTCTGTTTGTCAAGAAGTTATAGATTCATCTACCAACTTTTCCTGTTATTCCTTTATCCTGCATTTTGTGTGCTATTACACCATGGTCACACTTGTTGAAAGCTTTTGCAAAGTCTGTGTATACTACATCTGTATTTTGTTTATCCTCTACAGCATCCAGGACCTTGTCATAGTGGTCCAGTAGTTGGGACAGGCAGGAGCGACCTGCTCTAAACCCGTGTTGCCCGGGGTTGTGTAACTGATGGGTATCTAGGTGGTTTTCTTTCTTTCTTTTTAGCACCCTTTCAAAGATTTTTATGTTATGAGATGTTAGTGCTATCGGTCTGTAGTTCTTTGCAGTTGCTTTACTGCCACCTTTGTAGAGTGGGGGTATGTCTGTTGTTTTTAGTGTGTGTGGGGTGACCCCTGTGTCCATGCTCCCTCTTCATAGAATGGTGAAGGCACATGACAGGGGCTTCTTGCAATTCTTGATAAACATGGAGTTCCATGAGACTGAGCCTGGAGCAGAGTGCATGGGCATGTCATTTACTGCCTTTTCAAAGTCTTGTGGAGTTAGGATATTGTCCAAGATTTTTGAGATGACCAGATTTTGGGTTTCGTTCATAAAGAATTCATTTGGATTGTCAACCCTTAGTCTGGCAGCAGCTCTCTGAACACTGGGTCATATTGGGACTTTAATATCTCACTCATTTCTTGGTTGTCATCTGTGTATGTCCCATCATGCCAAAGCAGGGACCCAATACTGGATTTTGTTTTTTCCTTGGATTTGGCATAAGAGAAGAAGTATTTTTTTTTTCAATTTCCTTTATGGCTTTTAGTTCTTCCTGTGATTCTTGTCTCCTGTAACATTCCTTCGGCTTAAGTTCGATATTTGCAATTTCATTGACCAGTGCCTCCCTTCTCAGCAACTCTGTAACTCTTTGCCTTCGTCTGTATAAGGTCTCTCTCTCTCTCTCAAGTTTACATCTCTTTCTTTTTCTTAATGGAATGTGTCTTGAGCAGATCTCAAGAACCACAGAATTCATTTTTTCAAGGCAAATGTTTGGATCCGTGTTGTTTAGGATATACTCCCAGCTTGTTTCATTTAGGACATCGTCAGCTTGATCCCATTGCATGTTTTTGTTGTTGAAATTGAATTTTGTGAAGAGACTTTAATGACTTATTACATTTTGCTGGTCACGAACCCAGTGCATACATGTCTGTACCTCTATTATGTTGTGATTTGATTGTATTGTCTTTGATACGGTTATATTACATATCGTTGTTGTTAGTGAAGGTGAGGTCTAGCGTATTTTCTAGTTTTGTAGGCTCTAATACTTGCTGGTTTAAGGTGAATTTGATGTAGACATTTAATAGTTTGTGTGTGTGTGAATTTTCATCTGAGTTGCCTCCTGGGGTGATCTCTCCTAAAACATTGTTTGCTATACTCCTCCATTTTAGGTGTCTCAAGTTGAAATCTCCTAAAAGTAAGATGTCTGGGGCAGGAATTGGGAGATTTTCCAGACAGCGGTCAATTTTCAAAAGCTGCTCCTGGAACTACTGGAAAGTTGCATCTGGAGGCTTGCATACCACCACAATGACAGGTTTTCAATCTTTACTGCCAAAACTTCATCTACATCATTTGAGGTGTTTCGTAGTTCTGAGCAAATGAGCAACTCTGTGACGTTCAGGCCCCCCCCCTCCCCATGTTACCTATTCAGTCTGTTGCATCTGAATAGGTTATAACCTGGGATCCATATTTCGTTGTCATAATGATCCTTTATGTGGGTCTCTGTGAATGCTGCAAACATTTTATTTGACTGTGAGCAGTCCCTTGATGTAAGGAATTTTGTTGTTTTTTGATGGCTTTAGACCCTGTATGTTTGCAAAAACAAATGTCGTTATATTGGTGGAATTTATGGGGATTTTATTTGCTGGCTCTAATAATTTGTTGTTCTGGAGTGGAGGCCAATGACCATGCCTCTGCTCCAGAAGTATTTTCTATTGGTGGAGGATTGTTGTCATTTCTTGCAAGTCTTTTTTTCCCTCCTGGCCCTAAAAAACCTCTGTCCCTGGAGAGGTTATGGCTCCTCTAAGTAAATATATATTGATTATATTGATGAGAGAGTTTTACCTATGTTCATGATACTGAGCAAATGTATTTATAGTTTTTACATATGTATGTATTTATGATGGCCTGGGATAGATTAACCCTTAAACTGTCCAAACGTAGATCTACGTTTGCACGCGTAGCACTCCGAACGTAGATCTACGTTCGGTTTTACATTGTTTCTTATGTAAAAAAATAATGTAGATCTAGGTTCGGAGCGCTATGCATGCAAACGTAGATCTACTTTTGGACAGTTTAACCCTTTGACTGTTTCGGCTGTATATATATGTCTTATGAGCCAATGTTTCGGACATACAGTGGACCCCCGCATAGCGATTTTAATCCGTGCAAGAGGGCTCATTGTTATGCGAAATGATCGGTATGCGAATGAATTTTCCCCATAAGAAATAATGGAAATCAAATTAATCCGTGCAAGACACCCAAAAGTATGAAAAAAAAATTTTTTACCACATGAAATGTTAATTTTAATACACACAAACTGAAAAAGGCATGCACAATTACATGACACTTACTTTTATTGAAGATCTGGTGATGATTGATGGGATGGGAGGAGGGGAGAGAGAGTGTTAGTGTTTAGAAGGGGAATCCCTTCCATTAAGACTTGAGGTGTCGAGTCCTTTTCTGGGGTTACTTCCCTTCTTCTTTTAATGCCACTAGGACCAGCTTCAGAGTCACTGGACTTCTTTCGCACAACATATGTCCATAGTGGCCTGTACCTCTCATTCCTTTATGACTTCCCTAAAGTGTTTCACAACATTGTCAGTGTAATAATCACCAGCATGGCTTGCAATAGCTGTGTGAGGGTGATTTTCATCCATGAAGGTTTGCACTTCAAGCCACTTTGCACAGATTTCCTTAATCTTTGTAGTAGGCAACTTCTTCAATTTCTCTCTCCCCTCCTCTGAACCAGTTTCCTCAGGTCTGGCCTCTTGCTGTTGAAGTTGATCTATCAGCTCATCAGTGGTTAGTTCTTCATTGTCCTCCTCCACCAACTCTTCCACATCCTCCCCACTAACCTCCAACCCCAAGGACTTTCCCAATGCCACAATGGATTCCTCAACTGGCATAATCCTCTCAGGGTTAGCCTCAAACCCTTCAAAATCCCTTTTGTCTACACATTCTGGCTACAGTTTCTTCCAAGCAGAGTTCAAGGTCTTCTTAGTCACTCCCTCCCAAGCCTTACCTATAAGGTTTACACAATTGAGGATATTAAAGTGCTCTCTCCAAAACTCTCTTAGAGTCAGTTGAGTTTCTGAGGTCACTACAAAGCACCTTTCAAACAGAGCTTTTGTGTACAGTTTTTTGAAGTTTGCAATAACCTGCTGGTCCATGGGCTGCAGGAGAGGAGTGGTATTAGGAGGCAAAAACTTCACCTTAATGAAGCTCATGTCCCCATAAAGTCGCTCTGCCACGTCTGTAGGATGACCAGGGGCATTGTCTAACACCAGGAGGCACTTAAGTTCTAATTTCTTTTCAGTTAGGTAATCTTTCACATTGGGGGCAAATGCATGGTGTAACCAGTCATAGAAAAAGTCCCTAGTGACCCATGCCTTACTGTTTGCCCTCCACAGCACACACAAATTCTCCTTGAGGACATTCTTTTGCCTGAACGGTCTGGGAGTTTCAGAGTGATACACTAATAAAGGCTTCACTTTGCAATCACCAGTAGCATTGGAACACATCAACAAAGTAAGCCTGTCTTTCATAGGCTTATGTCCTGGGAGTGCCTTTTCCTCCTGAGTAATGTAGGTCCTGCTTGGCATTTTCTTCCAAAACAGGCCTGTTTCATCACAATTAAACACTTGTTCAGGTTTCAGTCCTTCACTTTCTATGTACTCCTTGAATTCATGCACATATTTTTCAGCCGCTTTGTGGTCCGAACTGGCAGCCTCACCATGCCTTATCACACTATGTATGCCACTACGCTTCTTAAATCTCTCAAACCAACCTTTGCTGGCCTTAAATTCACTCACATCAGCACTAGTTGCAGGCATTTTTTTAATTAAATCCTCATGCAACTTCCTAGCCTTTTCGCTTATGATCGCTTGAGAGACGCTATCTCCTGCTAGCTGTTTTTCATTTATCCACACCAATAAGAGTCTCTCAACATCTTCCATCACTTGCGATCTTTGTTTCGAAAACACAGTTAAACCTTTGGCAAGAACAGCTTCCTTGATTGCCTTTCTGGTGCCCACAATAGTAGCGATGGTTGATTGGGGTTTCTTGTACAACCTGGCCAGGTCGGCGATACGCACTCCACTTTCATACTTATCAATGATCTCTTTCTTCATCTCTATTGGAATTCTCACCCTTATTGCTGTAGGGTTGGCACTAGAAGCTTTCTTGGGGCCCATGGTCACTTATTTTCCAGAGAAAATCACCAAAAACAATGTAATAATACGAAATGTTCCGATTGTATGCTTGGATGTTACCGCGGAGGCTGGCTGGTAAACAATGGCACGGGCGGCACATGTGAGGCTGGCTGAGGGCGCACATTGGACACGTCTCGGACGAACAGCGGTGAGCGGGTTTTTAAGCGGTATGCGAGGCAAAATTTTAGCGATAAAATGTATCGGTATGCGGATTAAACGTTATGTGATGCCAACGGTATGTGGGGGTCCACTGTATATACGTATACTCAATAATTCTAGCAGCTTCATATCAAGCAGGAGAAAGCTGGTAGGCCCACATGTGAGAGAATGGGTCTGTGTGGTCAGTGTGCACTATATAAAAAAATCCTGCAGCATGCAGTGCATAATGAGAGAAAAAAAAACTCCAACCGTGTTTTTGGATTAAAACACCGACTTTGAGGTGTATTCTCGTTTTCTTGGTCTCATTTGATATAATGGAAAATATATTACAGAAATAGAGATGATTTTGATAAGTTTCACGCTGAAAACAACCTTGAAATTGAGCTCAAAGAAGCAGAAATGTTAAATTTTTACCAATGTTCAAGAGTAAGCAAATCACACCAAATCACTAGTGCACTGATATTATTTATACCATTTTTACAATAATGCAGTAGTCTGCATAACAGTATATCTTCTATTTTTTGTGAATAAAAAATCAAAATAGAAAGCAAGAGCAATATAAGAGGGGCCTGGAGAGGTGACTAATGAACAGAGGATATGTTATTTTAGTGACAAGAATGTCTGCATTGTTTATTCTGGATCCTATTTTGAAATTGGCTTTTTTAATTTGCATGAAATTGGCCAAATTGCCAATTTGACTACTTTATTGGGTAGTTGAAATTGGTAAATGGGCAGTTTCTTGTACTCAATCGATAGAAAAAATGGAGATGTAAAGAAATAGCTATGAGTTTGGTCGACTGGAACAATGGGATTGGCCGAAAATAGGGCTCAATGTCGGCGAAATCGGCAATGCATACAGGTCTCCCTCAACATTCGCGAGGGTTAGGGGATCAAGAGCCTCGCGAATGTTGAAAAACCGTGAATGTTTGGTGCCCCAATATATTGTAGGGAAATATAATACAATACTGCTTCCTTAACTTGTTGAACCATGAACAGCCATAAAATACATGAAAATGTCATAAACTGTTCTAAAAATATACATGTTATGCTTTAATAACATGTATGTTATTAAATACCACAGACTCCGCCATTGCCTCCACCAATGCCTCCACCACTTCCTCAACCACTGCGAGTCCCTACTACCCTCCCTGCTGTATAGTCCTTGTGGCTTAGCGCTTCTTTTTGATTATAATAATAATAATAATAACTACCCTCCCTCCGACCCCCGCAACTGGCAGCCAGCCCTCCCACCACTCAGTGTGGTGAGTGTTTTGTTTGTTCATTATTTGCTATTAAACTACAGTATAAATAATGCAAACCCATTCATGACTGCATATTGGAATGGCTATTCGGACAGGTATTAGACGGTGACATCATGTGTTTACTCTTGAACACAGCAAAGAATCAAGCATTTCTACTACTGCTAATAATAACAATAGTAGTAATAATAATAATAATAATAATAATAATAATACAATATAATTGAAGAAGGAAATTGTACAAAAATGCGAGGGAGTGGTTGACACATCGTCAGTGTGGCTTTGTTTATGTTGGAGTGAGCATTAGTCTCCGTGCTCTTCCAAACATTTCACAATAATTCTGCAGTTGAGGCAGTGGTATTTAATAACATATATGTTATAAATAATAATAATAGTACATATTATTAACAACATGTATTATTATTATTAATAACATGTATGTTATTAAATACCACTGCCTCAACCGCTGCCTCAACCACTGCCTCAATCGCTGCCTCAACAGCTGCCTCAACAGCTGCCTCAATTGCTGCCTCAACAGCTGCCTCAACAGCTGCCTCAATCGCTGCCTCAACAGCTGCCTCAATCGCTGCCTCAACAGCTGCCTCACCCACTGCCTCAATCGCTGCCTCAACAGCTGCCTCAACCACTGCCTCAACAGCTGCCTCACCCACTGCCTCAATTGCTGCCTCAACAGCTGCCTCAACTACTGCCTCAATTGCTGCCTCAACAGCAGCCTCAACCACTGCCTCAATCGCTGCCTCAATAGTAGCCTCACCCACTGCCTCAATTGCTGCCTCAACAGCTGCCTCAACCACTGCCTCAATCGCTGCCTCAACAGCTGCCTCAACCACTGCCTCAATCGCTGCCTCAACAGCTGCCTCAATCGCTGCCTCAACAGCTGCCTCAACCACTGCCTCAATTGCTGCCTCAACAGCAGCCTCAACAGCTGCCTCACCCACTGCCTCAATTGCTGCCTCAACCACTGCCTCAACAGCTGCCTCAACAGCTGCCTCAACAGCTGCCTCAACCACTGCCTCTACCACTCCAGTCGCACTCAATCTACAAGCACCTGTCCGAATAGCCATTCCAATATGCAGTCATGAATGGGTTTACATTATTTATACTGTAGTTTAATAGCAAATAATGAACAAACAAAACACTCACCACACTGAGTGGTGGGAGGGCTGGCTGCTAGTTGTGGGGGTCGGTGGGAGGGTAGTAGGGACTCGCAGGTGGCGGGAAACTTGAATATGATTTGGCGGCTGGGAATTTGGTGGCTGGGAATTTGGCGGTTGGGAATTCGCGAATGTGTGAAGCCCGCGAAAGCTGAAAACGTGAATGTTGAGGGAGACCTGTATATATCGCCAAGATCACTAACTTCGCGGGAGCGTAATTCCATAAGTTTTCGATCAAATTTTGTACTATTGGTGTCATTACCAATGGGAAAAGTTTCACTATCATTTCATAAGAAAAAAAAATTTTTTTTTTTTTTTTTTTTTTTTTTTTCTAAAAATTTTTCAACACCAGGAGACATTTCAGGATTTTGGATTACAACAGTCAAAGGGTTAAGGGTTAAAGAGATGAGGTGTTTTTAACTGTAGTTTTATATGCCCTTTTATGTACAATGAGTTTTTGAAAAGATTTAGCCTAACACTTATGGGTGAACAGGGACAGGGACAGCAGGTGTCTTATGGAAACGTGTCCTTAATTTTTTTCAGCCGTACCGGAGGAGATTCAAACCCCGGACCTCAGTGTGTGAGCTGAGTGCGCTAGCGACCGAGCTACGGGACACCTACTCGAGCTACTATGCACAAGGTTTTTGTGCATAGTGTTGTGTCCATGGGTCGTATTGCAACTGTCAAGAAAGCGTTTCAGGTCGGGATTTATATTAGAATTGATTATTCTGTAAATGTAGGTTGCACAATAGCATGAATGAATGTTTTGTATAGTGAATAGGTTTAGGTCTTCGAAGTGGGGGGGGGAGTGTTGTCTCGCACTGCAGCTTTTTGTTGTGTATTATTGATTTTAGGTGGTTTTCGTTGTGGAACCCCAGGCACAAATAGCATAGGTGAGGTATGAGTAGATCATTGAATAGTATAGTGTAAGTAGTGCTGTTTGTGGTACATAGTAATGTATCTTTGAGAGGATGCCAAATGTTTTAGAAACTTTTTTTGTTATGTGTTGGATATGGGTGTTGAATTTCAAGTTGTTATCAAGGTGCAGACGCAGGAATTTTCCCTCATTATGTTTAGCAATAAGGGTGTTGTTAAGCATAATGTTTGGTTCGACCTCACTTGCTCTACTCCCAAACAAAATGCGAAAGATTCTCTTTATATTAAGTGTAAGTTTATTGACGGTCAACCAGGTTATTTTTGTGAGTTCTTCAACAGTAGTGTTGAGCGAGGCTAGATATAGGTGGGAGATGACAAAAGTCGTGTTGTCAGCAACGAGAATGAGTGTAAGTTGTGAAACACTTGGAAGATCGTTGATGTGTTAAAGGAAAAGTAGGGGACTGAGAACTCTACCCTGTGGTACACCAGTGTCCAGGGGTCTTGTTGAGGAGGTTGCGTCCTTGACAAAGACATATTGCTTTCTCTGAGTAAGGTAGGACTTAGTAAATGCAAGTGCGTGGCCTCATACCATAATGATCAAGCTTGAGGAATAGGATACTGTGATCTACTGTATCCAAGACTTTCTTAAGATCGATAAAGAGTCCAAGCAGGTATTCATTTTTTTCCAGTGCTGTGTAGGTCTAGCATTTTTATTATTGCATCATATGTGCTTTGTTTCTCCTGACTCCCAGCTGGCATTATTTAAGGATGCTTTGTGATGTTATGAAGGAATATAACCTTTTGTGTATGAGTACAGTACACACATTACTTTAAAATGTTTTCATCCTTAGCTTATAGTGAGTGGTGCATATATTTAGTGTAGGAAATCTGAATAAATGAAGAATGGGTATACATAATTGAAAACCGCTGTATTAGCAAATTGCTGTAAAGTGAAGTGCTGTAAAGTGGGGCCTGCCTGTATTATATTTTGCATTTTTCTCATTAATTTTACTGATATACTCTTGGAGTAGGTGTTTTTCATGTGTAAAAGTTCAATTACATGCTAATGAAAGTTTTTATTCACCACTCCCAGATTTGTCGACTTCATTGCACTTAATTATTCTCCTTTTATTCTGTACATAAATATGGAATACTGTAGTTTAATATATAATACAGTATTGTATTTTCTTATTGTATACTGTATCAAGCTGTATAGATATTCAGAAATACCTCCATTATAAAAAAAATACTTATACGTACATGTTTTTAGGATATGGAATGTGTTATATTAGAGCCTGTGGAAATTTCATAAGGGATGCTTAGTACAGTATTGCACGTACGTATGTATGGACCTAAGCAGTACAAAGTTTCAGCAAATTGTTTAACACTAAAGCAGTTAGGACACTTTACATAGTGCTTAACCCTTAGACTGTCCAAAGGTAGATCTACGTTTATGTGCGTAGCGCTCCAACCTTGATTTTCTCCATTTGAAAGCATGTAAAAAACGTAGGTCTACGTTCAGAGCGCTACGCAAGCGAACGTAGATCTATGTTTGGACAGTTTGAGGATTAATCTACTTTTGTGCCCTTTGTTAAGCAGTACACATTTTGACTTGTAGAATTAGAATTGTGCTTTGTGTTCAAAACCCCCTCCAGTTGGGTGCTTTAACCCCTTGACTGTCGCAACCCCCAATCCTGAGGTGTCTCCTGGTGTCGCAAAATTAAAAAAAAAAAAAAATTCTTATGAAATGATAGAGAATCTTTTCCCGATTGTAATGACACTAAAAAAATGGAATTTGATGGAAAACTGATGAAATTACACTCTCGCGAAGTTAATGACCTCTGCGATATTTAAAAATTGGCGATTTTGCCCACTTTGAGCCTTATTTTCGGCTAATTCCGTTGTTCCAGTCGACCAAACTCATACCTGTTTCTTTAGAATTCCATTTTTTCTATCAATTGAGTACAAGAAACTGCCCATTTACCAATTTCAGCTACCCAATAACGTAGTCAGAAATTTGCAATTTGGCCAATTTCATGAAAAATAAAAAATGACAATTTCAAAGTAAGGTCCAGAATGAACAATGCAGACATTTCCAGCTCTAAAATAACATTTTCTTTGTTCATCAGTCATGTCTCCAAGCCCATCTGATATTACTCTTGCTTTCTATTTTGAATTTTTATTCAAACAAAAAATAGAAGATTTACTGTTATGCAGACTACTGCAATACTGTAATAATTGTACAAATAATGTCAACCCATTCATGACTGCATATTAGAATGGCTAGTTGGACATTTATTGGACAATGACATCATTTGTTTACTTTCAAACATCGGCAAAAATCAAACATTTCCTCTACTTGGAGCTCCATTTCCATGTTCTTTTTATAGTAAAACCAATCAAAATCACCTCTATTACTATAAAATGTTTTCCATTCTATCAAATGAGACCAAGAAAACGAGAATACAACCATAAATACTATACGAAAATAGACCGCAAAGTCGGCAATTTAATTAAAAAAAACTGTTTTTTTTTTTCTCAATATGCACTGCGTGCTCCAGGATTTTTTTTATATGGTGCACACTGACCACACAGACCCATTCTCTCACATGTGGGCCTACCAGCTTTCTCCTGCTCGATTTGAAGCCGCTAGAATTTATGAGTATATATACGTCGAACACGGTACCTCGTAAGACGTATATATACGACCGAAACAGTCAAAAGATTAATGTTGGAAAATTATTTGATCTTAGGAATTATGTACTGTACTTGATCTAAGGAATTTGAACAACCTTCCTAATCTCTAGGAGCTATAAAACCCATATGGGTTTAGTGCCAGATGAACTATAAATAAAATACTTTTATGGGATAAAAGAAGTAAAATGCATACACACTAAAGGAAGGTTGAAGATGATGCACTTTGGAAGATCATCTGAAATTTGATATCTGTATACATTGGCAACACACCAAGTGAATGAATGGCATTGAATGCATTTCTTTATTTTTTGGTGGGGTGGAGGGGAAGGGTGTTGGTTATATTTAACTCTTTCAGGGTACAGATCCTTGATTGGAAACTTGTTCTCAGAGTCCAAAATTTTTCAGAAAAAAAAAAAACTTATAGATTAAAAAAGTATATTTTACTGGTGGTAATAACACAAAAACAAAAAATTTCCCATCAGTACTTATCGAGATACAGAGGCGTGAAGTTGACAACCAGGAACCAACGGACAGCAACATTGGTGACTGTCGTGCACTCTGTATTATTTGTTTTTATTTTTATTGAACTTTTTTCTGTTTTCTAATAATTTACTTCTCCAGTAACTTTCGTTACTGGAAAAGTAAAATATGCACAATGTATGTACATATATCCACTCATATGCAATACCCTAACTGCACTAATATTTAATATTGTCAACAATATATTGTTTACAAAACTTGTTTGCACAACAATAACAAACAAATACAGGTTAAAATGTTTCACATTACTACTGTTCTAATATTTACATACATATATATAAGTACAGTGGTACCCCGAGTTTCGAACTTATTTCATTCCAGAAAGCTGTTCGAGTGTCAATACCGAACAAATTTGTTCCCATAAGGAATAATTTAAATTAGACTAGTCCGTTTCAGACCCCCAAAAATACACTTACAAATGCACTTACACAAATACACTTACATAATTGTTTGAGTTGGGAGCAGTTCGAAACTCAGGATACCACTGTACTGGATATGTTCCTAGAACTGTTACAATCTGTGGGACTCTTTTGAAACATTGTGTTATACACAGTGGTGTTTAACACTCCTCACATGAAAGTGCTCCTTTGTGGGCATCTTGTTATGTGCACAGACAAAGCATCTGAACAAATTTCTTCTCTGTAGCAGGAAGTGTTGTTGGGAAGTGACCACCATGCCTCAAATGATAGGATATTTGGTGATCAGTTTATGGACACTGGTGTACTGCAGGTTTTGTGACATGGTATTTGGCTGTTATTTGCCTGACGACAGATGAAAACAAAATTGGACATACAGTGTTCAGTTGCTGGTCCTCATCTAGTACATAATATATGCATTGATGTACTCTGTCCCCTCAGGATAGCATACAGCATACGCTTCACTGGTGAATAGTATTCATCATTGTCACTACTCAAGTGGTCCTTGATAGCAAGGAAATAAAAATTCACATCACTGTCATACACACTATTCACATCTGAGCCCAGGCCATGAGAGAATATAAGCTTTCACTTCCCAAGTGATAGTTCTAACAATGAGTAATATGAAAGCAATGATGAGTTCTATGGTTTTGAAAATTTAGTGACTGAAAGTGACACTCAGGATGCTGGACATATTACTGAAAACCCTGATGACCCTCAACAATCCACTTCTCGGGCTGGTCCATCTGGTACACATCCAGCTTTACAATGCCGCAAGTAAGTTTATTTAGATACAGTTGCACATAAATAGTTATCATATACAATATAAAATACCTGGGATAACCCAAAAGTCACTGTGTGAATTTTTTGGGTTATCTTCGGTAATTTATGCTATGATAATTGTAGTTGTGTGTACCCGTACCTAAATAAACTTACTTGTGGCATTGTAAAACTAGATGTGTTCCAGATGGACCAGCCTGAGGAGTGCATGGTTAAGGGTAATTGGGGTTTTTCAGCCATAATTCCGGCATCCTGAGTGTTACTTTTGGTCACTAAATGTTCAGAACCATAGAACTCATCATCACTTTTATATTCCTAATTGTTAGAACTATATCACTAACGAGAAGAGTCCCAATTTGCCTGGGGGTAAGATTTTGCCAACCACAAGGCATAGTGAACAGATTATTTTTTATACTGTGCACACTGACCACAGAAATCCATTCTTATATGTAGGCCTGCCAGCCCGAAATTTTAAGCTGCTAGAATTTGTGTGTAATATTCCCGTGTGGATCCTGAGCTCAAGGCGTGATAGTGATATTACAGCACAGACCCTGAAAAGGTTAAAAAAAAAAAAAGAGGAAAATCGGGTAATCCGAAGTTTCGCCTTTTCCCTTCCCCCATCACTAGGGAAATAGTTGAATGAACTTGTGCAAACTCTAAAACTGTGTAAATTAAGCTACTTTATGTTATTGGGTACATGAATTTCAGCAAGATTACAAAGTTAGGCAGGCTTAGCACAAAATTGAAATTTGGTATAATCATAGTTACCAGTAATTATTTGTCTTTGGTGAGCAAATCTTCAGGTGATTCAGAAAATAAATTGAAAGTTGATAGGGTTATGCAAGAATTAATTTTCATCAACTAAAAACTTTAATTTTTTCATGTGATTAAGCTAAAAAAAAAGTCTCATGAGGTATGAATAATATGTATAATATAAACTTATAAGTTTAAATAAATTGCTGTTATTGTAAAGGAAAAACCACATGTCCAGTAATATAAACACTGTATACAGTACTGACCTTTGTGCTAGAGGACCTAGGACCTAACCAAAATAAAATTATATAAATAGTACACAGAATTAAGTAAAATACACAATACTAGTTAGCTTCTGCATTTGAAATTGCATGCATCAGGTACAGGCAGGCCCTGCTTTACAGCGCTTCACTTTACAGTGTTTTGCTAATACAGTAGAACCTCCACTTGCGAGTGCATTCACTTGCAAGTTTTTCCAAATACGAGCAGTCGCATGGTCGATATTTTGCTTCCATAAGCGAGCAAAATTTCCATAAGCGAGTGGGCCTCAAGGGAGGTACCTTGATGCTGGTGAGGGGCTCTTGCTCTTGATCTAGGGAATTGGATCTCGTTTGTTTGTTGGACTATCTTATTGAAACTTGGGCAATGTATGATGGAAAGATGCTTCTTAACGTACACCAGAAATAAAAGAAATCAGACCATAAATAGTGGAGTTCACTTCTCAGCCATTAGCTGCCCCTTAGCAGTATTTTCGT
Source organism: Cherax quadricarinatus (assembly GCF_038502225.1). Lineage (NCBI taxonomy): Eukaryota > Metazoa > Arthropoda > Malacostraca > Decapoda > Parastacidae > Cherax > Cherax quadricarinatus. The sequence continues at coordinate 18,364,544 of NC_091333.1, forward strand.
GTGGTTTTTATGGTTGTATTCTCATTTTTTTTGGTCTCATTTGATAGAATGGAAGATATTTTACAGGAATAGATATGATTTTGATTGGTGTCACAACTAAAAGTATCTTGAAATTGAGCTCAAAATAGCAGAAATGTTCGATTCTTTGGCGATGTTCAAGAGTAAACAAATGATGTCGATGTCCATTTTAATATGCAGTCATGAATGGGTCGACATTATTTATACAATTATTACAATAATGCAGTAGTCTGTATAACAGTAAATCTTCTATTTTTTATGTGAACAAAAATTACAAATTATTTATATTATAATAATATGTATAATAATAATAGTATAATATAATACATGTAATAATGTAATATGTATAATAATACATATAATAATAATACATGTATATACTTTTGATATACCTTTGAAGAATTTCAAGAGTATATCTACTCTCTGAGCCCGGCCATGGGCCAGGCTCGTCTGGTGCTCACCTGGTCAACCAGGCTGTTGCTGCTGGAGGCCCACTGCCCCTCATAGCCATCACAGCCTGGTTGATCTGGCACCTGGTGAAGATACTTGTCTAGTTTCCTCTTGAAGGCTTCAACACTTGTTCCAGCAGTGTTTCTGATATCTTCTGGTAAGATATTGAAAAGTCTGGGACCCCGGATGTTGATACAGTGTTCTCTTATTGTCCCCACCGCCCCCCTGCTCCTCACTGGGTTTAATTTACACTTCCTCCCATACCTCTCACTCCAGTATTTTGTTATGGCAGTGTGCAGATTTGGGACCAAGCCCTCGAGTACCTTCCAGGTATATATTATCATGTACCTCTCTCTCCTCCGCTCCAGTGAGTACATGTTCAAGACTTGCAGGTGTTCCCAGTAGTTTAGGTGCTTTACTGGCTCAATGTGAGCCGTAAACGATCTCTATATTTGTTCCAGCTCCGATGTTTCTCCTGCCCTGAACGGGGCCGTCAGCACTGAGCAATATTCTAAGTGAGGGAGCACTAGCGATTTGAAGAGTGTCACCATCGGCATTGTTTCCCTTGTTTTGAAAGTTCTCAATACCCACCCAGTCATCTTCCAGGCTGTCGTGATCTTTGTCTTGTTATGGTCTTTAAAAGAAAGGTCCACTGACATAATTATTCCTAGGTCTTTTACGTGTTCTTTACGTTCTATTTGGTGACCCTCTTGCGTTTTGTATATGGTGCTCCATTTGAGTTCTTCATTCTTTCCATACCTAAGCAGCTGGAACTTATCACCATTGAACGGCATGTTGTTTTCCACTGCCCACTGGAAAATCCTGTTTATGTCTTCCTGTACTTTTTCAGTGTCCTCTACCGTACTGACTTTCATGCTTATTTTAGTGTCATCTGCAAATGATGATACAAAAGTGTGCCGGGTGTTTTTGTCTATGTCTGCTATGAGGATGAGGAACAGCAGAGGTGCCAGGACAGTACCTTGGGGCACTGAGCTTTTAACCTCGCTTATGCTGGATCTTGCCCTGTTCACTACTACTTTTTGTGTTCTGTGTGTTAGGAAACCGAAAATCCATCTGCCTACCTTCCCCGTAATGCCCATGGCCTTCATTTTGTGCGCTATCACTTCATGATCGCATTTGTCAAACGCCTTTGCAAAATCTGTGTAAATCACATCTGCATTTTGGTCGTCTTCCATGCCTCCGTAATTCTGTCATAATGGTTCAGCAACTGTGACAGACATGATCATCCTGCTCTAAAACCATGCTAATTCGGGTTATGTTGGTTGTGCTAGTCCGTGAAATTTGTAATCTGCTGTCTCATCACTCTTTTGAAGATTTTTATGATGTGAGAGGTTAGGGCTACTGGTCTGTAACTTTTAGCTAGTGCTCTACTGCCTCCCTTGTGCAAAGGAGCTATGTCTGCACTCTTTAAGGCCTCCGGTATTTCACCTAGATCTAAGCTCTTTCTCCAAAGAATACTGAGAGCTCGTGCTAGTGGTACTTTGCACTTCTTTATAAATAGAGCATTCCATGAATCTGGTCCAGGTGCTGAGTGAGTGGGCATGTTTTCCATTTCTTTTTCAAAATCTATGGGATTTGTACTAATGTCAGTTAGTTGGTCTGTGTGGCCTTCTTCTGGAGTGAAAAATATTTCTGCATTTTCTACCTTGCTGTCATTTAGTGGGTTGCTGAACACCGACTCATACTGTTCTTTTAGGATTTCACTCATTTCCTGTTCATCGTCAGTATATGAGTCTCCTCTCAGTAGTGGTCCAATTCTACAGGTAGTTCCTAGCTTGGATTTTGTGTAGGAATATAAATATTTTGGGTTTCTTGCAATATCCTGTATGGCCTTTTGTTTCCTTTGTACTTCTTCTGTCAGGTATGACATCCTAAGTTTTTGCTCTAATTCATTGATCTCTCTGCTAAGTCTATCTTTCGTCTGTTGTAGCATATTTGTGTTTTTAAGCAGTTCAGTAACCTGTTTTCTTCTTCTGTACCATCTCCTATGCTCTCTCTCTCTATCTGATCTTCCTCTGGGTTTCCTCAATGGTACATGTTTCATACATACTTTGTATGCTTCTGTATTCAGCTTCTCTAGGCACTGGTGGGGATTTAGGGTGTTCATGTCTGATTCCCAGGGTATGTCTGATAGCTCTTGGTTTATTTTTTCCCAGTTAATTCTATGGTTGTTAAAATTAAACTTACTGAACATCCCATCTCTAACTTTAGCGATGCAGTTTCCTACCCCTGAGTTAATACTAGTTTGAACCTCTATGATGTTATGATCAGAGTAAATAGTTTTGGAAACTGTTATGTCTCTGATCAGTTCCTCGTTGTTTGTGAATATCAAATCCAGGGTATTTTCATTTCTAGTGGGATCAATTACCTGTTGGTTTAAAGAGTACTTTTCACAAAACCTCATTATTTCCCTGGTATGTATACATGTATAATAATAATGTACAGTGGTACCCCGAGTTTCATACAGCTCCCAACTCGAACAATTAGGTAAGTGTATTATTGTAAATGTATTTTTGGGGGTCTGAAATGGACTAATCTAATTTACATGATTCCTTATGGGAACAAATTCCTTCAGTAATGGTATTTGAACAGCCTTCTGGAACGAATTATGGCCAAAACTCGGGGTACCACTGTACTATATAATAATAATTATAATAATAGACGGCTTCAAAAGGCTGTCACTAGATGGCGGTGATTACCACGACAATGCAGGAGCAGTTGTGGCCACCTCCACCTGTCACATAATGACATATTTTATTCATTCTAGAGTATATAGCATCAGGTTTCTATGTTGTTTATATTGTTTACTATGTCATATTAAATGAATTGTGATAGATAAATAAGCCGTATAGATGATATTAGTGAAATGTTGAAGTATCTTGTCGTGCCTTCTGAGAGCCGGGAACGGATTACAGGTACCATCCGACTTAAGACCAAGCTTGGTACCGACCAGCTGGTCATAAGTCAAAATGGACGTAAGTCGAACCTTACTACTGAATATCAACATCACACTTTTGTAATGATTTTATTTTATTGTTTTATTTTGGTATTTCATTTTTTACTCTACTTTTTATGCTGTTAGTACTGTATTTTATACCATAAGGTTTAGGATAAACACTGTGTACAACACAAACAGTTGTTTATTTCCCAGAAATTTGGCATAAAAAACACGGTCATAAGTTGAGTGGTCCTATGTCAAGCAGGTCATAAGCTGGATGGTAGGTGTAATTGCATTGCAACTAATTTAAATGAGGAAAATTGACTCTGCAAATGTGCAAATCCAGATGCGAGCAAGGTCACGAAACGGATTAATCTCATAAGTAAAGGTTCCACTGTACAATGGTTTTCAATTATACCCATTCTTCATTTATTCAGACTTCCTGCAGTAAATATATTCACCACTCACTATAAGCTCAGGATGTAAATATTTTAAGGTAAGTAATGTGTGTGTACTGTATATGCATTTTTTAGGCCTAGCTATATTGCTCACTTAATAACATATGATAATATAAACATGTTATCAGGCTTTTATATGCATTTGAAAGTGAAAAAGGTTATGATTCACTTCACAGCGACTTTTGCTAAGCAGTGGTAGCTTGGAACCTAACCTACTGTATAAGTGGGGCCATCCTGTATACAGTATTTATTTCTGTGAACTGTTCCGTGAATCACATTAGGAATAACTACCTGTCTGTATAACATCTATACACATCATCAGTAATTAATACTCGAATAACTTTTTCCACCCAATTAAGCCTTGTTTTCCTTTTGTGTGCTTATGCATGAGTTGCCTCAAGTGCCTAACTTGGACAGTACTCAGGCATGCTTGACCAGAGAATTCCCACCATTATTGTAGACATACAGTACTTGTTCTACCATCCTGGGGGATGGTGAGCTTCACAAATTCTGCTTGGCAAATAGACAATATTCTCTAGGTTTTCCGTGTAGGGAGTGCTCAATGTGTACCCTTGGGCTGTCCTATCCTCAATGCTTCTACTACACAATCTTTACCCTCTGTTTCTTGTTCAGTATGTAATTGATAGTCAGCTACAAATTTCAACCCTTGGGGGTGTCTCGTGCATCGTTTGAGCAGCTGATGGTTGCATATACTCTGCCTGCAACTTTTCATCTCTTAATGGCAGAAATTCAGAAGGCTAATGCTTCCTTGATTTCAGTGCAGGAATCTTGGGGATGCTTCAACTAGGATTCCACTGTTACTTATGCTTCAACCACCTGGGCATCAAATATTTTCTAGCAATGCCTTTTAGTCTTAAAATTGCACCCAGGATCTTTATGTGGATCTGTTGGCCCCTTGTGAACTGTCTTTGGACTAATGTTTTGTTAAGGTTAATTTTCTCAGGGACATCTTGGGTGTGGGCTCAACTTCACTTTCAACATCCACCACCCTTATCACAGTTCTCCAAAACTTTTGGGTGGTGGGGGTTCTGTATCAATCTCTGCCAGTCCCAGCTTGTTCCAACATGATTATTACCTTGGCTGGGTGTCCCACTGTACTCTGCAGAGTTTGGCTCTCAATCTCAACAGAGTAACAGAAAACTCTTCGAGCACTTCTTCAGTATTTCCTTTCCCAGTATCTTCCAATCCACAGAGAAATGGAGTCGATAGTTGGAAGTTTAATTTTTGTATTTTTTTTCCTGTCTCTGGGGACCCTGTGCCCCTTTTGGGTGGTGAGAGCAGCGACTCGATCCTTTTATGCTTTCCAAAGGAAAGCGTTTCCTTTCCTACTGGATGGTGCTACTACATCTCTGGATGGTGCCACTACATCTCTGGGGATTGCTTCCAATGAACTTTCCTCCATCATCAGATGCTTTTATGATGAAAGATTCTGCTATAGATTGGGGAGCTGCACTTAACATCTTCAACATAAGATTGTTCTTCACAGTAACTTGAAAGAGCTGAATGCCATACAGTCATTATTCACCAGAATAACTTTCTGTAGGACTCGCCACTGATGGTCTACTTGATCAACATGCTATCATTTACCTAGTTTAAAATTTCTGGCCCTCATATGTTGCTAGACTTTTGTGAGTTTCACATCAGATTTTCCTATTCTCTTTCATACAGGGCACTTAAACATCTCAGTGGATTGTATTTCCCAACACCTTTCAGTTTCTTGTGAGTAATAACCTCACCAGGAGGTGTCTCCATTCCTTGTGACACAATGAGGGTCTTCTAGAGATGGATATGCTTGTCACCAGGGAATTTCACAAGCTTCCAGTATTTTTCTCTTATTCTAGACATGTCAACAAGTGCAATGGGTGTAATGTGTCTGGACTGGTTGGATTACCGGTTCCTCTATCTTCACTTCAGGATCCCCACTGTTGGGGATAGTAGCTTGAGATTATGAGCAACATACACACTGCATTCTCATTCTCATTTAACATAGGGTCCTGTCTCTATTGAACATGGCAAGGAATATTCTGCATTTACAAGATTATGGGTATAGGCAGGTTGATTTCTACTCTTCAAGCTTGGCTGTTATAAGATCCCCCACAGAAGATTCTGGTTTCACACTGAATGAGGGTTGATTTGTCTGGGATCATGGTGGGCCTCTACTCAACAACAGTGTGTGTGTGCTGGAGGGCAGGGGGGGGGGGCAGAAGTTCTTGTCATTCATCAGCATCAAGGATGTTTACCTCACCAGGGTTACTCGGTTTGTTGTTATAAAATTTAATTGGCTTGAGCTCTGTGAGAATCAGATTTTTAAATGTGTTTATAAGTGTGGGTGTTTCCCACTCCTTGTTAAGAATGCTGTTGAGGGCATATTTTTAAATGTTGGTCCTTGAACTGTATGGTGTTAGCATATAGCACCTCTAACTCATCTTTCACCATGCCCATTGTAAGATATCCATACTCAGCTTGGAAAGTAGTGTTTCTTTTGACGACTGCTATGGGCACAAAGGTGAGTATCCCCTATGCTCTACAATGGATTCCAGACCTAGTATTCTATCATCTCATGGAGCTAAATGACACTATCACCTCAAGGCTGAAATTCCTGCTAAAGAACAAAAAGGGCACACAGTGCTAACTGGAATACTGATGAGTTTACGATTACGAGTCTTTTGACGCTCCTCTTCTTTGTCCTGTTATAACACTCAGGGTTGGCCTTTCTCTGGTTTACCTTTCACTGTACTCATAGCGGCCCATTACCTCTCTTCAATCAGGCCTCTTTATTAACCCCTTCAGGGTTCAAGGCCCAAATCTGAAGTGGTGCCCCAGTGTCCAAGAATTTAAAAAAAAAAATTTGTTATTTTTTCTTATGAAATGGTAGAGAATCTTTTTGTGAAGGTAATAAAACAAAAAGTACGAAATTTGATGGAAAATTGACGAAATTATGCTCTTGCGAATTTTGATGTGTCAGCGATATTTATGAATCGGCGTTTTTGCCGACTTTGACTCCCATTTTAGGCCAATTACATTATTCCAGTCAACCAAATTCTTAGCTATTTCACTAGTATTACTTCTATTCTATCGATTGAGCACAAGAAATCGCCAAGTCAACTGTTTCAACTACAAATTAAAGTGATCGGAAATTGTTAATTTGGCCAATTTAACACAAAGTTCAAAATATTTCAATTTCAAAATAGGGTCCAGAATAAACAATGTAGGTATTCCTGGAACTAAACTAACATTTCCTCTGTTCATTAGTTACGTTTTGAGGCTTTACAAATAAATTCCATTTTGATTTTTTATTCACATAATAAATTTTTATTCAAACCAAAAAAATAGAATATTTACTGTTATGCAATACTGTAATAATTGTATAAATATCATCACCATATTTGTGAATGCATATTAGACCCACTAGCTGGTGTGTATTAGACGTGTGAGGTGGTTTGTTTACTCTTGAATATCGGCAAAAATTTAACATTTCTGCTACTTTGAGCTCAGTTTCAAGCCATTTCCAGTGCTAAAACCAATCAAAATAATCTCTATTTCTGTAATATGTCTTCCATTCTATCAAATGAGACCAAGAAATTGCAAATACAACTATAAAAAACATACGAAAAAACACTGCAAAGTCGCTGTTTTAATCGAAAAATCATGATTTCAGTTTTTTCTCTCTCATTATATACAGTGTGCTGCAGGATCTGTTTTATGTGGTACACACATACCACATAGATGTATTCTCTCATATCTAGGCCCAAATGTACCACTCACAGTTTATCAGAGTGAGCTGAGCTCATGACGTAGATCTACGGTTTGGACCCTGAACGTAAAGCCGTAGATCTACGGGGCGGACCCTGAAAGGGTTAATCTAGCTTCAGGACTTAATGTCAGTTCTTGCTCCTCACCACTTGGGTAAAACAATTCATTATATTTGTTCACTGTACGCTGGTGAAGGTTTTTCTGCACCCACAGTAAAGACCTATGGTATCTGGGGCATTTTGAGGTTCTTGACACTAATGGATGCCATGAAAATCATGTGCTTCAACTGTCTACCAACATAATGGTAACTTACTAGATAGGAACCAAGAAGTTGCTTTCCTAGGACACTACACTCTGAAGTCAGTGCAGATCTTATTACAGTACTCTCTTAATGTTAATGTTTCTCTTGGCCTAGTTCTCAATATACTTGATGTGTGCTTGCAGAGAATTATGGAACACCTTCTCTTCACCATACTTGAGTTAGTTGTGCCTTTCTACCAGGCAGTGAAAAGGTTTATCCCTCTTCTGAGGGTATCCAACCTGGCCAGACCTAGACAAGCATACAGATCAAAGTGGTAACTGTTCTGAGTTGTGTTTTAGCTACAGGCATGATATGGCCCTGAACCATTATAAACATTAGGGGCAATATACCAAATTGACTATTGGAAACTACAAAGTCTAAACAGATGGTTCTCTAAATTCTGATAATATTAGTTCTCTGGAGGAAATGATTGGATTACTGATAAATGTGTGTGTTCATGAATGATTACTGGTGCTATTCTACCTAAATTTAATTTGCTATCACACGTAAGAAGTATCCATGATTTTTCTGGTTAGCTAGGTAGATGAACCTTAGCCAAATCACCTAATAGAGGATTCAGGACTGTCCAAATCCTGTGTTTGAAAGCTTCTTATACAGGAAGGTTCCAGGGTATAATACAGAGTCCATTCCTTCCCTTTATCAGGTGTTTTTCCACAGGCTGTGCAGAGTAGTTGTGCGTGCTTGAGCAGTATCTAAGTTTGATGCTAGAGGGAATTTGTACACATATGCACAAGAAGTAAACAACCCTAAACTAGGCAGCAAAAGTGATAAGAGTTCTAATTACTGGTAATAAAGAAGTTTTATAGACAGGTATCTATTTATAATGTGGCCATGGAACCCTTTACAGAAATTAGTTTTTCATTCAGAGCCTCTACAATAGACATTATCCTTTGATTAAATTGATTGTTGAGTGAATACTACATACATCATAATGTGCAAGCTGACTCCATCCAGGACATTTTTGGGTGTATTGACATTATTGGATTTTTTGTTATTTTTGTATTCTATAGAAAATGTTTTTCTAAATAAAAAATGTGGTATATGTAAGAACTGAAACTCCATAACATTTTGATTCTTCACTTATAGCACAGTATTGTAAATACATATTGCTGTGTATGTGTTTTTATAATTCATGTAAATTATCAACTTGGGATTAAAGTATTGTATGGGACTGATTTTTCAGAAGTTTGGTAATGAAGTTTTTGAGTAATTTTAATTATTTGATGTATATTTAGGAAATGTGTTACTATTGTAGTATTAGTTAAAATTTAAAGTTTTGACATTATCTCAACAGCCAAAACCCCCAAGTCAGGGCAAACAACAGCAGTTGCTACAGCCACAGACACAGCACCATCATCTTCAACAGCACCAACACCAGCAGCCTCAGCCACAGCACCATTCATCTAGACCGCCACAAGGAGGCTCTCTGCCTGACTTCTCTATTAATTTGCCGGTGTGTATCTATGGTATAGTTTTCATCAGAGTAATACTGTTTGGCTTGTAACATGCATCATTTAAACCTTGTTATGTTTCCTAATGTAGCTAAAGCTTTTCATTCATATATTTTAATGTATCAGTGTTTTCTGTAATTTTTAATTTCTTGATATTGAAATGCATTTTTTAGCATGAATTTTTTTTGAGGTACAGTACAGTGTATGTTGTAGGGAGTACTGTATCATGATATGAACAAATGTATTTAAAATTAATTTCCACTTTTCCATGAGTGCATGAAGTGTAAATTGTAATTTAAATTACAAAGCCAGTTTTTATTCATTCAGAAGTTACAAAATAAAGCATTTTTGTATAGACCCTGTAGATCATCGATTATCCAGCAGTCCTGTTTGATCTTGCAAATTATTGCATAATCCAGAGACCATCGGAAAATTGTTTTTTCAGTCTGGTAGTTGGCCACCACATATCTGCAATCAGTTGAGTAAAGAAGTCAGTGTTGTAATGTGTTGCCGAATATCCTAGAACAGCAAAAATATGAGAATTTACATGTTACTGTAGTGTTCCTTGTCAGAAATGTATGCTGAAAGTAATAAATTCAGTTTTTCAACAATTATTCATTATTTTTTATTTATTTATTTATTTATTAACAATTTGAGCACACATACAGAGGTACAAAAAATACAGATAAGAGCAGCATGCCAAAGCCACTTATACTATGCATAGCATTACGGGCTGGCTTAAAATTAAGTTAAGATTAACTAAGCAATGATGAAATCAGTGATAAAACATTAATGTAAACAGATTATTATAAAGCACAAGTGAGTATTACAAAAACAGGTCATATGGTTGCATGCATTGTTGTACATTCAGTCGTATGGAGTATTCTGTTAGGTAGTGTATTTAAAAAATAATAAAGTTAGATTGGGTTTTAGGTTTAACATTTATGTGATATAATTGTGAGAAACATTTAAGATATACAATTTATAAGGTTCAGTTATTCAGTATTTATTTGGTTTTGGGTGAGTAAGTGATCTTTGAGAAGAGACTTGAATTTATAAACAGGTAGTGTTTCTTTTATATTTACAGGTAATGAATTCCAGATTTTAGGGCCTTTTATGTGCATTGAGTTTTTGCATAGTGTGAGATGGACACGAGGAACATCAAAGAGTGATCTGTGCCTTGTGTTATGGTCATGTGTTCTGTTGAGGTTGGCAAGGAGATGTTTGAGGGGAGGGTTAATATCAGAGTTAAGTGTTCTATGTATGTAATAGGTGCAGTAATAAGTATGGATGTTTTGTATGGTGAGTAGGTTTAGTGTATTGAATATTGGTGGAGTGTGCTGCCTGTAGTGAGAATTTGTTATCATTCTAACTGCAGCCTTTTGTTGGGTAATTAGTGGTCTGCGATGGTTAATTGTTGTTGAGCCCCATGCACAAATTCCATAGGTGAGATAGGGGTAAATAAGAGAGTGATATAGGGCCAGGAGGGCTGACTGTGGAGCATAGTACCATATCTTCGATAGTATGCCTACAGTCTTGGAAATTTTCTTAGAAATTTGTTGTATATGTGTATGAAATTTGAGTCTATTATCGAGGTGGATTCCTAAGAGTTTTCCCTCTGTTAGCTTTGTGATAGGTGATCCGTTTATCATTATGTTAAGAGGGACATCTGTAGCTCTGTTACCAAACTGAATGAAGTAGGTTTTGTCAATGTTTAGTGTAAGTTTGTTAGTCCTCGTCCAGGTAGATATTTTCTGTAATTCGGTATTTACAGTATTGGCTAGCGTGACTGGGCTCGGGTGGGAGAAGACGTATGTAGTGTCATCTGCAAATAGTGTGGGTTTGAGTAATTGCGAAGCATTTGGTAGGTCATTTATGTATAGGAGAAAGAGAAGAGGGCCAAGGACACTTCCCTGTGGGACACCAACTGTAATTGGTTGTGCAGAAGAAAATGCCCCATTTGCATACACATATTGGCTTCTGTTGCTGAGGTATGACTTGAGGTAGTTGAGGGAGTGCCCTCTTATACCATAGTGTGACAATTTTACGTGGAGCAAGTCATGGTCAACTGTATCAAAAGCTTTACGTAAGTCATTGAAGATCCCCAGTGGGACTTCTTTTTTTTCTATTGCAGTGTATATATGTTCTAGCATGTGATTTCGTGTATAGGGCAAGGAGGAATAACATCTTGTAGGAGTGAGGAAGAGCCAGTTGTGAGTGTGGGGGAAGTTCGTGAGGCAGTAGGTAAAATGAAAGGGGGTAAGGCAGCCGGGATTGATGGGATAAAGATAGAAATGTTAAAAGCAGGTGGGGATATAGTTTTGGAGTGGTTGGTGCAATTATTTAATAAATGTATGGAAGAGGGTAAGGTACCTAGGGATTGGCAGAGAGCATGCATAGTTCCTTTGTATAAAGGCAAAGGGGATAAAAGAGAGTGCAAAAATTATAGGGGGATAAGTCTGTTGAGTGTACCTGGTAAAGTGTATGGTAGAGTTATAATTGAAAGAATTAAGAGTAAGACAGAGAATAGGATAGCAGATGAACAAGGAGGCTTTAGGAAAGGTAGGGGGTGTGTGGACCAGGTGTTTACAGTGAAACATATAAGTGAACAGTATTTAGATAAGGCTAAAGAGGTCTTTGTGGCATTTATGGATTTGGAAAAGGTGTATGACAGGGTGGATAGGGGGGCAATGTGGCAGATGTTGCAAGTGTATGGTGTAGGAGGTAGGTTACTGAAAGCAGTGAAGAGTTTTTATGAGGACAGTGAGGCTCAAGTTAGAGTATGTAGGAAAGAGGGAAATTTTTTCCCAGTAAAAGTAGGCCTTAGACAAGGATGTGTGATGTCACCGTGGTTGTTTAATATATTTATAGATGGGGTTGTAAGAGAAGTAAATGCGAGGGTCTTGGCAAGAGGCGTGGAGTTAAAAGATAAAGAATCACACACAAAGTGGGAGTTGTCACAGCTGCTCTTTGCTGATGACACTGTGCTCTTGGGTGATTCTGAAGAGAAGCTGCAGAGATTGGTGGATGAATTTGGTAGGGTGTGCAAAAGAAGAAAATTAAAGGTGAATACAGGAAAGAGTAAGGTTATGAGGATAACAAAAAGATTAGGTGATGAAAGATTGAATATCAGATTGGAGGGAGAGAGTATGGAGGAGGTGAACGTATTCAGATATTTGGGAGTGGACGTGTCAGCGGATGGGTCTATGAAAGATGAGGTGAATCATAGAATTGATGAGGGAAAAAGAGTGAGTGGTGCACTTAGGAGTCTGTGGAGACAAAGAACTTTGTCCTTGGAGGCAAAGAGGGGAATGTATGAGAGTATAGTTTTACCAACGCTCTTATATGGGTGTGAAGCGTGGGTGATGAATGTTGCAGCGAGGAGAAGGCTGGAGGCAGTGGAGATGTCATGTCTGAGGGCAATGTGTGGTGTGAATATAATGCAGAGAATTCGTAGTTTGGAAGTTAGGAGGTGGTGCGGGATTACCAAAACTGTTGTCCAGAGGGCTGAGGAAGGGTTGTTGAGGTGGTTCGGACATGTAGAGAGAATGGAGCGAAACAGAATGACTTCAAGAGTGTATCAGTCTGTAGTGGAAGGAAGGCGGGGTAGGGGTCGGCCTAGGAAGGGTTGGAGGGAGGGGGTAAAGGAGGTTTTGTGTGCGAGGGGCTTGGACTTCCAGCAGGCATGCGTGAGCGTGTTTGATAGGAGTGAATGGAGACAAATGGTTTTTAATACTTGACGTGCTGTTGGAGTGTGAGCAAAGTAACATTTATGAAGGGATTCAGGGAAACCGGCAGGCCGGACTTGAGTCCTGGAGATGGGAAGTACAGTGCCTGCACTCTGAAGGAGGGGTGTTAATGTTGCAGTTTAAAAACTGTAGTGTAAAGCACCCTTCTGGCAAGACAGTGATGGAGTGAATGATGGTGAAAGTTTTTCTTTTTCGGGCCACCCTGCCTTGGTGGGAATCGGCCAGTGTGATAATAAAAAAAAAATATGTGTATAATAGCATCATTAGTATTTTTATTAGGCCTGAATCCAAATTGGCAGGGGTTGAGTATGTTTTGGGAGATAAGGTAGGAGTAGATTCGTTTATGAATTAATTTTTCGAAGATTTTTGAGAGAGGGTGTAAGTTGGATATTGGCCTATAGTTATTCAACTCTGTTTGGTCTCCTCCTTTGTGGATCGGGGTGACCCTTGCTATTTTGAGAACTGTAGGGAAGGTGGAGGATTCAATGGATTTGTTAAAGAGTGTTGCAGTGATTGGTGATAGCACTTGTGACACTTTTTTGTATATAAAGGGTGGTAAGGTATTTAAATCTCCTGCCTTGTTTTTTAGTGCGTTGATAATAAGGGAGACTTCGTATGGGTTAGTCGGAGCTAGGAACAGTGTGTTCGGGTAGTTGCCGGTGAGGTAGTCATTTGGTGGGGTATCTGAGCTTGGGATTTTATTGGCAAGGTTTTGTCCTATAGTGGAGAAGAAATCATTGAGTCTGTTTGCTGTTTCTGTTGGTGGGAGTTGGGGTTCATCTGATTTTGCTAATTTTATTTCGCTATTTCGTGATATCTTTTTTGTTCCCAGAATTTCTGATAGGGTTTTCCAGGTCTTTTTTATATCACCTCGTAAGTTGGATAATCTGTTCTCATAATACAATTTTTTTGCCCTTCTTATCAGGCTGGTTAGGATTGACGAGTAACGTTTTGTTTGGTCTCTGGTTATGTGACCCATTCTGTACTGTTTTTCATATTGGTGTTTTGTATTTTTGGATTTGAGAATGCTGGGTGTTAGCCAGGGACTGTTCAGTCTCTTAGCTGTCATCTGTTTAGTTTTTTTAGGGCAGTGCTTATTATAGAGGTATTGGGTCTTTTTTAGAAAATTATTAATACATTCGTCAATATCTGTATAGATTTCTAGCTCAGTGTGCCAGTCAATGTTTGCTACTGCTGTTGTGAAGTTATTAATGGCTGCCTCATTGTGAAGTCTGAAGGTGACTTTAGTAGTGTCTTGGGGTAGTTTACCAAGAGTTGTTATGAGGAAAGTAGGGTAGTGGTCTTTGGTATTATCTGTAATTATGCCTGATTTTAAAGGGGATATGGTGTTGGTCCAGATGTGGGCAAGTAGGGAAACACTAGTCTCTGTAACTCTTGTAGGTTTTGTAACTGTTGGTAGCAACATACAGTTACTCATTGTGTTTGTGAAATCAGTAACGTGTGGGTCCTGGTCTTGCAGGAGATTTATATTGAAGTCACCTGAGAGTAGTAAGTGATCTTTGTTCATGCGTGCATCAGTTATCATACTTCCTAGGTTTTGACTAAATTGGCTAATGTTTGACTGTGGAACTCTGTAGATGTTTATCAATGTGAGAGGTTTTTGTAGGTATTTGGATTTGAATTTGGCTATTATATATTCCTCATGTTCATCCCTTGTGCAAGTATTAGTGATACATTCTAGTTGGTCTGAGTAGTATATGGCTGTGCCACCCCCTTGTTGGTCTGGCCTACAGTTGTGTATGGCTGTGTAACCAGGAATGGCATAGACATCTGTACTATCAGGCTTTAGCCAGGTTTCAGTTAGTGTAATGATGGACATATTGGCATGTAATGAATTTAGTAATGCTATGAGGTCATTGTAATGCTTGCTTAAAGATCTGATATTGTAGTTAAAGATAGTTATGTTGTTGTTGGCACTGAGAAGTGCCTTTGATTGTTCTGCAGTGTAGTAATTACAGTAACTGTTTGATTCATTTAAGTCATTAAATAAGAGGTTGGTATCAGGATCAATGCTTGTAATCATAAGATTTGTAGTGAATCTATAGTTAGAATTAAGTATAAAACAAAGTAAATAGTCTTAAGCTAAAAAATAGCACCTGAATTATTATGTATGTGTAAAGTGATTGCTTGGTGATGATCATCTCATCTTTGTTCATTAATACGCTTGTACACTGCCTGTCTTATGAAAATGAATTTGAATAATACACTGTATAGTTACAGGAAAAAGCCATAATTTTTTGGTACAAATTGGTCTTGAAGTGTGGACTTTCTTACAATGACCATTTTCCTTTGTTAAGGGCAGGCTTATGCTTATGAAATGAATTTGAAAGATAGTTAAGAGATAGGGCAAAAACAAATGAAGCAATAAATCAGCAATGGGAATTTTCTGAATATGGTTCAATTCTACAGAATTTCTCACCCCATGAACTGTTTTCTCTGATTTACCTTTATTAAAATAAATTTGAGTGATTTAACCCCTTGACTGTCGCAACCCCCAATCCTGAGGTGTCTCCTGGTGTCGCAAAATTTAAAAAAAAAAATAAATTATTTTTTCATATGAAATGATAGAGAATCTTTTTCCGATTGTAATGACACCAAAAAAAAACGAAATTTGATGGAAAACTGACGGAATTATGCTCTCGCGAAGTTAGCGACCTCGGCAATATTTACAAATCGGCGATTTCGCCCACTTTGAGCCCTATTTTCAGCTAATTCTGATGTTCCAGTCGACCAAACTCATAGCGATTTCTTTAGAACTCCATTTTTTCTATCGATTGAGTACAAGAAACTGCCCATTTACCGATTTCAACTACCCAATAATGTGGTCAGAAATTTGCAATTTGGCCAATTTCACGAAAATTAAAAAATATGACAATTTCAAAATAAGGTCCAGAATGAACAATGCAGACATTCCTGGCTCTAAAATAACATTTTCTTTGTTCATCAGTCATGTCTCAAGGCCCCTCTGATATTACTCTTGCTTTCTATTTTGAATTTTTATTCAAACAAAAAAATAGAAGACTTACTATTATGCAGACTACTGCAATATTGTAATACTTGTATAAATAACATCAACCCATTCATGACTGCATATTAGAATGGCTAGTTGGACATTTATTGGACAATGACATCATTTGTTTGCTTTTGAACATTGGCAAAAATCAAACATTTCACCTACTTTGAGCTCAATTTTTAGGTTCTTTTTATAGTAAAATCAACCAAAATCACCTCTATTTCTATAATATGTTTTCCATTTTATCAAATGAGACTAAGAAAACGAGAATACAACCATAAATACTACACGAAAATAGACCACGAAGTCAGAGTTTTTTTTCTCATTATGCACTGCATGCTCCAGGATTTTTTTTATATGGTGCACACTGACCACACAGATCCATTCTCTCACAACTGGGCCTACCAGCTTTCTCCTGCTTGATTTGAAGCCGCTAGAATTTATGAGTACGTATATATACGTCAAACATGGTACCTCGTAAGACATATATATACGGCCGCGACAGTCAAAGGGTTAAACAGTATAAGTCTTTAACGTGAGAAATACAACTAGTTTTTCCATGTGTTTTCTTGGTGCACCAGTGGTATGTTCATTTTTTTTTTTTTTTCAACAAATTGGCCGTCTCCCACCGAGGCAGGGTGACCCAAAAAAGAAAGAAAATCCCCAAAAAGAAAATGCTTTCATCATCATTCAACACTTTCACCACACTCACACTTAATCACTGTTTTTGCAGAGGTGCTCAGAATACAACGGTTTAGAAGCATATGCATATAAAGATACACAACATATCCCTCCAAACTGCCAATATCCCAAACCCCTCCTAAAGAGTGCAGGCATTGTACTTCCCATTTCCAGGACTCAAGTCCGACTATATGAAAATAATATTTTGGTATAAATTGGTCATGAAATGTAGATTTTTTTTATGATGGCTGTTTTCATTTTCTTTGGTGTACAGCACCTAAATTGAAGTACCGTACTGTAATGTTCACAATATTAGTGCTTATTGAATTTCCATGATCAGATTTCCTTCTTATACAAATAGTTTAAGTGGAATAAGAACAATACACGTATTTAAATAGATATGGCCAAAGAAATGCACCATAGAAATTGTGATCATCCAACATTTTGGAAATTTAGTGCAGCTTCTATCCACTAGTCAACCTTCAAAACTAGGGATGCCAAGCCCATGATGATTCTCTTCAAATTGCTTGTATTCTCTAGGCTGGAATACTGCTGTACACTAATGGCCCCCTTTAAGGCTGGCAACATTGCAGATCTGGAGAGTGTACAAAGAACTTTCATGGTACGCATAAGGACGATATGGCACCTAAACTACTGGGAAAGGTTGAAGGTCCTTTATCTGTGTTCCCTCGAACGCAGGCGAGAGAAATGCATGATACTATGCACTTGGAAGGTCCTGGAGGATTGGTACCAAACCTGCACACGAAAATCACTCCCTATGAAAGCAAAAGATGGCAGGAGCTGCAACATTCCCCCGATGAAAAGAAGGGCCATCACGAGTACACTGAGAGTGAACACAATAAATGTCCGGGGCCCAAGACTGTTCAATTGCCTCCCAGCATACATAAGGGGGATTACCAATAGACCCCTGGCTGTCTTCAAGAAGGCACTGGACAGGCACCTAAAGTCAGTGCCTGACCAACCAGGCTGTGGTTCGTATGTCAGCTTGCGTGCGTCCAGCTGTAACAGCCTGGTTGATCAGACCCTGATCCACCATGAGGCCTGGTCTCAGACTGGGCCATGGGGGCATTGACCCCCAAAACCCTCTCCAGGTAAACTCCAGGTAGTCACTGGATAATCGATGAGCTACTGTAGTGGAAAAATGTGTCAGATTCACACTGTCAGACTAGCAGATTGACATAGGATATCTATACATATCTTAAATACATAAGTGCTATGGCAGCTCCACTTGAAAGGGTGGCCGTGCAGAAGTCTCTCTAGGTCCCCCCATAATAAATGCATGTACAGTTAGGCAACGTGTCTTACCCTTAGCAGATGGAGGATCAAGCTTGTAGCAGTCCTTGCTGTAAGTAAGCCCACACAGCTTTAACACTTAACAGGAAATATGTATAATCAACTCTGAGTTACCCCTCTCTCTCTTTCTCACCCATACCAAAACCCTCTGTCTCACACCCACCACTCACACCACAACCCTCTTCCAAACCCACCACACATGCCACAACCCTCTGTTTCAAACCCACCACCTACACCACAACCCTCTGTTCCAAACCCACCACCCACACTACAACCCTCTGTTCCAAACCCACCACCCACACCACAACCCTCTGTTCCAAACCCACCACACACACCACAACCCTCTGTTCCAAACCCACTACCCACACCACAACCCTCTTCCAAACCCACCACCCACACCACAACCCTCTGTTACAAACCCACTACCCACACTACAACTTTCTGTTCCACACCTATCACTTACAACATAAGAACATAAGAATATAAGAACCAAGGAACACTGCAGAAGGCCTACTGGCCCATGCGAGGCAGGTCCAAGTCTCCTACCGGCTTAAGCCAATGCACCCAACCTAGTCAGGTCAGGTCACATTGACTTAAGGGAGGAACACGGCAACCGACCTGGTAGCACAAGCTATCAGGTCTAACTCACACCCACCCACATCTACTCATGTATTTATCCAACCTATTTTTAAAGCTACACAACGTTCTGGCCTCTATAACGGTACTTGGGAGTTTGTTCCACTCATCCACAACTCTATTACCAAACCAGTACTTTCCTATATCCTTCCTGAATCTGAATTTTTCCAACTTAAAACCATTGCTGCGAGTCCTGTCTAGGCTAGATATTTTCAGCGCACTATTTACATCCCCTTTATTTATTCCTGTCTTCCATTTATACACCTCAATCATATCCCCCCTAATTCTACGTCTTTCTAGAGAGTGCAGTTTCAGGGCCCTTAGTCTATCCTCATAGGGAAGGTTTCTGATACATGGGATCAACTTTGTCATCCTCCTTTGTACATTTTCCAGAGAATTTATATCCATTCTGTAATACGGTGACCAAAACTGTGCAGCATAATCTAAATGAGGCCTAACCAAGGATGTATAGAGTTGAAGAACAACCTGAGGACTCCTATTATTTATGCTTCTTGATATGAAGCCAAGGATTCTATTAGCTTTATTGCGAACACTTATGCACTGTTGTCTTGGTTTCAGATTACTGCTAACCAGAACTCCTAAATCTTTTTCGCAATCCGTAATATTAAGATCTACATTATTTAGTTTATATGTGGCATGGTTATTGTCCTGTCCAACATTTAGAACTTTGCATTTGTCTATATTAAACTGCATCTGCCACTTCTCCGACCACTGCATCAGTCTATTCAAATCTTCCTGGAGGGCTCGAATGTCCTCGTCAGAATGAATTCGACGGCCTATTTTGGTGTCATCGGCAAACTTGCCGATGTCGCTCTTTATGCCCTCATCTATGTCGTTTATGTAGATTGTGAACAGCAGGGGGCCCAACACTGACCCCTGTGGAACACCGCTTGTGACGCTTCCCCACTCTGATTTCTCCCCATTTATGCAAACTCTCTGCTGTCTATTTGTCAACCATGCCTCTATCCAGGAAAAAATTTCTCCTCCTATTCCATGTGGTTTAATTTTCCTCAATAGTCTCTGATGTGGGACCCTGTCAAAAGCCTTACTGAAGTCCATATACACAATATCATATTCATTACCATGATCTACCTCCTCAAATACCTTAGTGAAAAAACTTAATAAATTCGTAAGGCAGGAACGCCCCTTTGTAAAACCATGCTGAGATTCGTTGATTAATTTATGCTTTTCAAGGTGGCTACGAATTGCCTCGGCAATTATTGATTCCATAAATTTTCCCACTATGGAGGTTAGGCTTATTGGTCTATAGTT
This sequence comes from Cherax quadricarinatus, assembly GCF_038502225.1. Taxonomy (NCBI): domain Eukaryota; kingdom Metazoa; phylum Arthropoda; class Malacostraca; order Decapoda; family Parastacidae; genus Cherax; species Cherax quadricarinatus. The sequence goes on from NC_091333.1 coordinate 18,384,683, forward strand.
CGAAGCTAAGGACCTGTCACCTGTTTTGAAAATAGGTATCACATTTGCCATTTTCCACTTATCTGGCACCATGCCAGTTTGTAGTGATATTTTGAAAAGATTAGCCAAAGGTGTGCTAAGCTCCTCTTTACATTCCTTTAGAACCCTTGCATACAGTTCATCAGGGCCTGGGGATTTGTTAGGTTTTAATTTATCTATTTGCCTAAGGACCATGTCACTTGTGACCCTAATAGTGCACAGTTTATTATCGTCCTGTTCTACATAATTTATCATTACTGGAATATCGCTGGTATCCTCCTGTGTAAAAACTGAGAGGAAGTATGTGTTAAAAATTCTACACATTTCCTTATCACTGTCAGTGAGCTGACCCGAGGAACTTTTGAGTGGGCCTATCTTGTCCCTGATCTTACTTCTGTATACCTGAAAGAATCCTTTTGGGTTAGTCTTCGATTCTCTTGCAACTTTAACCTCATAATCTCTTTTTGCTTTTCTAATTCCCTTTTTTATTTCTCTCTTTAACTGAATATATCGATTTCTTAATTGCCCCTCTCCTCTTTTGATTTGCCTATATATGCCTCTCTTTTGACCAATCAGATATTTTAATCTATTGTTCATCCATTTAGGATCGTTTTTGTTTGATCTGATTTCCCTATTTGGAACATAATTTGACTGAGCAGCTAGAACTATGCCCTGGAAAGCATCATATCGGCAACCATCACCACCTACCTGACCCTTAGTCAGGTCATTCCAGTTCAGCCCACCTAAGTAATTTTTCAGTCCTATGAAATCAGCCAAGCGAAAGTCAGGGACGGAGACTTGATTGCCATTATTAGGGGAATTCCATGATATATTAAAACTGAGTGATTTGTGATCACTTTCCCCAAGCTCATCATTAACCTCAAGATTATTAATTAGTGTTTCCCTACTGGCAAGAACCAAGTCAAGGAGGTTATTTCCCCTAGTTGGCTCTGTCACAAACTGTTTTAAAAAACAATCCTGGATCGTATCAAGAAAGTCACCTGACTCTAAATTTCCTGTCAAATTGCTCCAGTCAATCTGTCTATAGTTGAAATCTCCCATTAGCACAACATTTTCGTATGTAGATGCCTTACGAATTTCGTCCCATAGAAGTTTACTGCACTCCCTATCCCTGTCCCACACCCACCACAACCCTCTGTCCCACACTCACCACTCGTTCCTTTACTTTTGATGAATTTCGAGAGGTTTTTCTACTCTTGGAGCCTGGCCTTGCACAAGGTTGTCTGTACCACATAGCCTCCACCTACACCACAACCCTCTGTCCCAGAGAGTGGCTACTAACCCGAGCAGGTATTTAGTGTAGATGAGACATGTTTGTTCTACAAGATGCTGTCTACGCCATGCATCAACAAACAAGAAAACTGCTCTTGGATTTAAGGTCACAAAAAGACCATTTCAGCTTGTTTCTTTGTGACTCATGAAATGGTAATAACACGGTTGCAAACAAATCACAGAATTGGAGGGGCTTGAACCCATGGCAGGTGAATCCTAAACTCACAGGCCAGTGCACTGACTACTTGGCCAGCTAGCTTTGATAAGATTCGTCCAACTAGGTATATTTAAGATTAATCCAGCTAGGTATACGTATTTAAGATTCATCCAACTTTGTATATTTCTGTATGCCACGGGAAGGTTATCATGGGCTCCACTGTGACCACAAAGGCAGGTTTTAAAGTAAGATGACTTCCCATACCAGCATGGCTGGCTGGTGTGGGATTTGTCCCCCGACACCCTCTTTACCACAACCCTTTGTTTCACACACCAACACCACAACTATGTCCCCAACATGCACTACAACTGTCCCCCCCAACACAACCTAACCACAACCCTGTGTCCTACAAGCCCATGCATGTATTAACCTCGCCACAACCATTAGTTCTACATGTTCAGGCACATGCTACCCTTATTCAAATCCTCCCTCACATCACATGCTAAGGCACTCATCACCCTTGGCATATTAGTAAGGGAGAGGGAGAACAGATAGTGTTGTATCAGATACTATGAAAGAGAGGGGTGAGGGGGGGAGAAAGAGGGAGAGAAGGAAAGAAGAAAAGGAGAGGAGGAGGGACCCATCATGGGTGAGTACATTGTTTTTAATTTTATTGTTAAAAATGATGAAATTTTAGACAATATTATTGTCCCAGACAACATCTCTGATAATAACAAACCATTTTCAGATATGCTTCTCATTTGTTACTTGAGGACCTCTTTAATCCTTTATTTTTGTATGTTATTCATAATGTTATTTTGTAGTACTGTACAATGCAAAAAATGTATTCAGAATTATATGTTGTAGGGGATGTCTGCTTAAAAATAATTTCTTCTGAGGTACCTGATGCAAATTAAGTCTGCTGCATCTGGTAGTATGATTACTATGGTAGTATATCATTACTGCAGTGGATTATGTCCAATGCATCATTGACATAACTGGATATAAAAGAAAAAGTTGTAATACTGCACAGTACTGGTACTGGACAAAATGTGTACTTGGCAAACCAGAAGTGCTATTGATATTACTACCAAATCCTCTTGTACAGACAAATGTGTGATGCAATAGACTTCATCTGTTGTGCAGTGATTTACCTGGATGCCCCCATGAGGTGGACTCGCTGAGCCTTTGTTCGGCCAGAAATTTTGTCTGTGTATATCTGAAATCCATTGCATAGGGACTTGTTATAATGAAGTGTTACTACACTATACTATACTGTATTGAAAAATCTATTATGCTGTTGTATAGTTCAGCAGTGCTGTTTTCAAAATTATTCCAAGCATGGGAAATAAATTTTGAATTCAAAATATAAATTGATAAATGCATACATTAGCGTTTTACAAAAAAAGAGAATGATTTTCAAAATTAAAAATTTAAATCGACTTTCAAAATTTGAAATACGTACTGCAAAGCCTTGATTACTATATATAATAAATCCTGCTAAATGATCGCATTAATGAAATTCATGTTATTCAAAGCTGTTATAGCATGCAAAGTGTGGTAATTAGTCCCACTCCAATGCAAATACAGTATGCAATGAAATGTTTTAATATATTACCTGATGATAATAAAAATGTATTCCTTATTCTAGTTTGTTATAACAACAAAAATGTTATTGCATATCATTGTTGGTCTAAATTAAAGCTTCCGTCAGTCATCTCTGAGAGTGCGATTCAAGCAAGACACGGACATTTGTAGAGTCCAGTTCATAGAAAGCAGCCGCCTTCCAGTGTCTCTTATGTCTTCAACAACAACTTGCACTTAAGAGGGAAAGCCCTCAAATTATTATTTGTGCAATGAGGCAAATTGTTTCCACACTGCAAGTATATTGATTGCAGTTAATTCTTCCCAAGCATGGGAAATATTTTCAGAATTGTTGGACTGTGTTTCTACTATCTTCCATTATTTTCTTAAAAAAAATCATGATGTGTAGCTGCACTCTCAGACTCGCCAGTAATTTTAACATTATGAAAGTGAATTTGATTTCTAAAATGGCCAAACCAGCCATTGCCTGCAATAAAAGTTTCTTCAATTTTTGCATCAGTTCCATTTTCTTTCACTGCTGTAAAGAGACTCAAAGCATATAAATTAGGTCAGGTATCATTTTGTAATTTGTATTAAATCAAAATTTGTATACTATTCAAATTCATACTAATCATGGCTTTGCTGTATTTTGATTAAGATTGGAAAATTTAAAATTATTATTTTGAAATATTTTTATTAAGATTTCTTTTAATAAAAGAGTATATTTTCTGAAAATTTAAATTCAAATAATCACTAAATTGTAGAATTTTCTGAAGATCCATAGTTTCTAAATTTTAATTCAGAAAATCTGTCATTTAGAATTTTGAGGTGTCTTGCAAATATGTGAAAAATCTTATTTTTTATTTCATTATCTGACAAATGATCTTCATTTATAAATGTAGGTAATAGTGTGCAGGATTGCAACATTGTGGTAGTGGTAGTGTATTAGGTAAGGTACAGCATGCTTCAATTCATGTCCTCAATATTATCAAATGGTCAGTGTAGTTATGCATGTCATTTTTTCCCACTTATCAGGTGGCCTTTTTGTTTTAAAAATTGAATTGTTGGAATCCATTTCAAAATACTACAATATAGTCCTGTGAAGTATTCAGCATGTCAGGAATCAGAAATCCCCGGTAGATGTACTGAAATAGTTTACTTAAAGCTGGAGTTGCCATATATTAGATTTATTATAATTTATTAAGATTTATTTGCTAGTCATTAAGCTTGCAATTAAGTTAGAAATTAAACAAAGTACAATAAGCTATAAAATTATTTGCTTAATAGTCTTCAGTAAAAAAAAAAAAATATAATGCATGCCCTTTTTTTGAACCACCTTGTGGGTAAACTATGCTATGTTGGCTTGTTTTGCTTCTAAGCTCATCATGGATCTGTGGTTTTTATATTACACTTAGGATTGGTTCATACAAGTTTGAAACTCATAACTGTTGAAAAAATTAGTGTTTTGCCTATACTGCACTTTTCTTTTTTATTATGAAAATTTGGTGTAAAAAACAATAATTTGTGTGAACCATACCTTGTGACTGTGTACAGATGTTAGAGTTTCTCATGACCAAATACTCCTTGCCTTTACAGCAGGGTAGGGGGCCAGGATTCTACCCCCCACAGGGTTCACTCCAGGTAAAGTTACAAGTGTTTTGTACATCTTTTATATAACATTTAGGTAATTCACAACTTGCACAATAATGAAGTTTCTGTACTGTTTCCATTGTGTTGGTCTCATCTTACTCCATGATGTTGCAGGGTTGGATCTTAGCTAGACAAATTGCTGGAACAATACACAAATAACCCACACATAGGAGAAAGAAATTTATGACTGTGTTGGTCCGACTTGGACCATTAACTGGTTAACTAGTTAATGATCTAAGTCAGACTGAAATGTTGTCGTAAGTTTCTTTTTCTTTTGTGTGGGTTTTCCATGTATTGTTCCAGTTATGGTATTGTGCCTTTTTCTTCTTTAAATTGCTGGATATTGGCTAGGCAAATAATATTTACAAAAAAATGAGTGAATTTCTTCATAACTGGAAACATTTAAAATACTACACTTAACTGAGTGCAGGTTTGTATACTGATAATTACACTCCAAGTCATTTCAAATTAAATTTTGGATCCACCTCTGTACATTGATCTCAGTTTTACATTTGCTGTGATTTTTCTTCTCTGAATACACATTCGTGTGATCAAAGGCTTCTAGCAGCACCAGTATTCAATAGAATGCAGTAGTACCAAGTAGTAGTACCAACACTTGGGACTACTTAAGTTTTCATACTTTACTGACAAATCAGTTATAAATTGAGTTTGCCTTTTCTTTGTAGGAGTATTTGAATAATTTGTAGTTTACTTTTGTTTTTTCAGTCATTTTTTTCTTTTGTATTCATTATTTTTTTTAACTTTTAGGTGATTGTGATGCAGTTGTGAAGGATATATGTTTGTTGTATATGTTTGTTGACATAAGCTATAATTTAATTATAATTTCCATTACTTGTTACTGTGTATGATGTGCATGTAGTTATGAGTGTGGACAGAATGTTTAGAATCAAGAGATTTTTAGATACAGTGTAGACAATATTGAAGTTTTGTTAAGGAATTGTTGATCAGCATCATGAAGGAAGAGATAATGAAAGATTGAGAAAGTTTGAAGTCCAAGTACAGTATTGATGAAGAAAGTTGTAACAATATAAACTTTTAAAAGTTGAAGAGTTGCAGTACAGAATTTTGTATAGGATGAAAAAACAATAGGGTGAAACAAATTGGCAATACTAATTTAAATTGTTGGACTATTAGAGTGTAAACCATACTTTTATGTACAGACATTTCATATACAGGTAGGTGGGACAGTAAATTCTTATTAATTGGTTAACCCCTGAACTGTCCAAACATAGATGTACGTTAGTACCACTAGTGCTCCAAACGTAGATCTACATTAGTACTGCTAGCACTCCAAACATAGATCAACAATTTATTTTTCCTGCCTCCAAATTTGGCATGATTGGCCTGGGATGCCTGGTCAGTACAGAATGGGTCGTAACACTCAGTGTGTGCAGTATTAAAAAAAATCTGGGACCACTTTGTACCTTGTGGGAGCACCAGTTCAATTGAGTGCCAGCTAGAGCAAATAGTGTGGCAAACACCAGGGATTCACTGATGTCATGTCATATTAACACTCCCCTTTTAAGAGGAAAGTAATGTTGATCCAGAGTTTAGTGGCTTTGAAATGGATGTGGCCACAAGTGGTCAAGGAAATATCAAAAACCTCGATAATAACCCATGTGAAACATTTGTGTAACATCCTTTCATTTTTGATAACACTGGTAGTGTCATCCTGGCAGAATGTCCTATAACCTACGCCCTAAGTAAAGAGAGACGATTCTGGCTGGCTGGCTGGCTGGCTGGCTTGCTGGCTGGCTGGCTGTCTGGCTGGCTGGCTGTCTGGCTGGCTGGCTGGCTGTCTGGCTGTCTCTATATTTCTTTCTCTCACTTTTTTGCACAGGGTTTGACAAGTTAAGGGTCCCTAGCTTTATTGACAAGCTATTTACAGGTTAAGGATTCCTAACTATATTGCCAAGCTAAGAGCTGTTACCTACATCAGCTCATTTGAAAGCATTTTTATTATTATGAGACATACATGTAGGGAACACAATGAAGTTGGAACCATCTGTGGGCCAGCATTTTCATTTGATCATCTGACTTTATCTTGTTGACATCATTATGCTGTATGAATGTGTTCCATACTCGAGTCATCCTGGGTATATATGATCTCAGATGGAGTGATGTTCTGGAGAAGGGTGCAGCCAGAGTGAAGTTGTTGCTTTCTGCCCGTCTTGTGGCATAAAAGCTTGTTTCATGCTGTCCTCGAAGTGGATCCAAATGTGGTACTTTGACAATATTGGCCTTGTACATAACAGTAAGGCCACCCACATCCCTCCTGTGTTGAAGGGGTAAATAGATGAAGGCTCTGCTGAAATGACAGATCTATCTAGGATGGGTCCAGGTGAGAGATGAGATGCTTTGCTCTGTTCTCTACTCTTTCTTTCTCTCTCTCACTTTCACTTTCTCTCACTTTCACTTTCTCTCACTTTCACTTTCTCTCACTTTCACTTTCTTTCTTTCTTTCTTTCTTTCTCTCTTTCTCTTTCTCTCTCTTTCTCTTTCTCTCTCTCTCTTTCTCTCTCTCTCTCTCTCTCTCTCTCTCTCTCTCTTTCTTTCTCTCTCTCTCCTTTTTTTTTTTTTTTTTTTTTTACACAGGGTTTGACAAGGTTAAGGATCCCTAGCTTTATTGACAAGCTATTTACAGGTTAAGGATTCTTAACTTTATTGGCAAGCTTAGAGCTGTTACCTACATCAGCTCATTTGAAAGCATTTTTATTGTTTTGAGACATACAAGTAGGGAACAGGATGAAGTTGGAGCCATCTGTGGGCCAGCATTTTCATTTGATCAACTGACTTTATCTCGTTGACATCATTATGCTGTACGAATGTGTTCCATACTCGAGTCATCCTGGGTATGTATGATCTCAGATGGAGTGATGTTCTGGAGAAGGATATAGCCAGAGTGAAGTTGCTGCTTTCTGCCCGTCTTGTGGCATAAAAGCTTGTTTCATGCTGTCCTCAAAGTGGATCCAAGTGTGGTATTTTGACAATATTGGCCTTGTACCTAACAGTAAGGCCACCCACATCCCTCCTATGTTGAAGGCTCTGCTGAAATGACAGATCTATCCAAGATGGGTCCAGGCGAGAGATGAGACGTCTTGCTCTGTTCTCTACTCTGTCAAGCAGTCGC